>NC_079221.1:31327899-31358609 GCF_029633865.1 Lampris incognitus | reverse complement strand
TTTTCTATTCACTTATAGATAAATTTGATCTTTTTTCTCTCCCCGGCCGGGGTCAAGGATGTGCTACAACAGCACACAGAGTCGTTTTCTATGCAGCTTTGAATGAGTTTGAAACATTTGGCTATTTTCGCCCCCCCAACTCACATGAATCAAGATGTCTTTCATTTTCCCTGAGGATGTTTCTCCATTTGTTTAATCATACTTGGTTATTTTTGAAGGTCTTTGGTTAAGAAGAACGTGTCCATGTTCTGATAGTGGCAAAACAAATAACTATGTAACTGTTTGGCTGTCGTCTAGACTCAAACCAACATCAAAACCAGCCATAAAAAGCAGAACTGGTGATTGAATTGACTGTTTTGTGTAAATAATTAGACCAATATCACACAACCAGCCATAAAACAGCAATATTGAGGGAATGAATCTAACATTTTATGTGCCTTTTCAAAAGAGACTTTAATTAAATATCACTGAGCCCGCCAACTGTTGAACCACAAAGTTAACTGTTATTGCTTAGAAGATAATTGATTTCATTTGGGCTTCATCAATTCATAAGAGGCAATGAGGCAATGAGTTGTTAAAGTAATTTCTTATTGCAGTCTTTACTGTTTTGTTAATTTTGATGTGGCATATCGATAATCCAGCTAAAATCCATTTGATCCCAAATCCTGACTTTAATTTTTCTTCGACTGCAAAATGCTTTTACGTATGCTTCTTTATAAAGTAAGAGCTATAAAACTTCAATTGAAAAAGGAAAATGTGAAATCTTTGTTTTAGTGACCGATACCGTTCAATATGTAAAAAAATAAATAAAATAAAAAAATCAGTTTTTAAGTCTGGCAATAAAACAGTATCGGATGAAGCGTCTTGCTGCAGGTGGAGGGTTACAATAAGCGATAAGGGTGTCCCTTGCTGCCATCCATCTTTGTCTCCAGAGTCACAGGAAGGCTCAGGGTCAGGCTGGACAGTCACCCACACAAGTTACCCTATTTCTGGGGAAGAAATCCCAAACCTGCCCACGTGCAAGATAAAAACTTCTTCTGTCAAAAGAAGTTACAGAAAGACTTCCAAACTGCAGGGTGAAAATACAGAAGGAAGCATTACAAATTTTTGGCTATATGGCCTTCACATTTTCAAAATATTACTATGTTAAACATCCCAGTGTCTTTCTTTTTTTTTCCAGTTTAGCAGTAAAATATGACACAGGCATTATATATTGTTCTATTTACTAAGAAGGGAGAGAGCCATAAAGCCGAGAGAGGCTGGATAATCTTTACAAGACTGAATAAATCACCAGTACCAGGAATTATTTCTGAGGACATTGCGTCTCATGTAAAGACCCTACATAGCCTTTTTTTTTATTTTTATAATGACATTAACGTGAATGACTTGGGTCTGACCGTGCTGTCAAGGCAACTACAGCAGAGATGTTAAGTGGCAAAGAGGAGGGGAATGGAGGGTGGGTGGGTGGGAAAATTCTGGAAGGGCACTGTGTAGAAACCCCAGCATGGTTGATTCAGTTTTCCAAAAGCATTAACTGTACCTCAGCTAAATTTGGGAATGATGCAGAGAGACCACATGGCCATAACATCAGACTCTTTTTCATGAAGTTGTAAAAATGCTCCATTAGGTTTTACAGCCATCACACTCTATTTGGTGTTAGTTATTTTCTCTCCATTGGGACGTATAATGTTGATATACAGTAAGGGACATATGCAGAAATGGATGTAGTCATCATATAGGTCCCCTTATTTCAGAGCACACTGCCCAAGTGACCTGCAGCACTCAACCCTGTATAAATTGTGACCACACAGGCCACACTTTGTGTGTTCAATGGCGAACGATAATTCCTTCATATGATGCAGTAGATGCAGTAGGCTTCATTCATTAATTCATTCAAGGTCATAGGGTGCTGGGGCCTCTCCCAGCAGTCTCTGAGCACAAGGGCAGGGAAACATCCTGGACAGGTCACATTACAGCCCCCCCACACACACACACACACACGCACACACAATCACTCACATTCATCTTCCATTTGCACCTGTGGGCCATTAAGAGACTCTAATTCACCTAACATGCACATCTTTGGACTGTGATAGGACACGCAAACCCCACAAAGAAAGGCTGGGATTCAAATCAGGGTCTTCTTGTTTTGAGGCTTGTTAGTGGCTGCCCTGAATTACATTTATTCGGCGTTGTTATGATCCTCTCAGCAGGCTCAATACTGAGATACTTGGCTGCCAGAGCGCAGTTTGTTGAAACAGAATTCAATATTCATTGTTCATCAGATTATTGATTACTTGAGCAGAACTTGAACAGCAATAAACACAGAGTTGGCAAAAGTAGAGTTGAGTTGGCAAAAATCCATTATCCTTGTAGAAAAGGTTGATCTTAGTCCCGTTTAAAGTGAATTTAAGCTTAATCGGTGTAACAATTTTTGTAGATGGAGTGATGTTCTTGACATTTCACATAAACAGCAGCCTACTTATTTATTTCTCACTCGCCAACCAACTTTCGCACAATGTAGAGAAGTAATGTCATTTGAGCATTGCAGTAGTGGAAAAAACAACAGAATGCAAAATAGAATAAAATAGGAATGAAATATTCATAAATTCAATGTCGAATGCATGCATCATCAGTAATGGCTTGGGCATCATGAATGAAGTGTTTCAGGTCCTCCAGTAATAGACACTGTTGCCACAGCACCCTGTTTGTGTGTGTGTGTGTGTGTGTGAGAGAGAGAGAGAGAGGAGAGGAGAGAGAGAGAGAGAGGAGAGAGAGAGAGAGAGAGAGAGAGAGAGAGAGAGAGAGAGAGAGAGAGAGAGAGAGAGAGAGAGAGAGAGAGAGAGAGAGAGAGAGAGAGAGAGAGAGGAATCAGTCCCTGGACATGTCCTGGCCTGTTTTCCTCCTGAGCATTGAGAGTCAGCGCCTGTTAGTGGCCTGTAGAGGGAGCAGTTCTCCAGTTGTCCTGCACACCTCCTGATTCTACAGCAGCTGACTCTAACACCTGCCCTCCAGATGTCTTCATCCGCAGGAGGACAATATGAGATCGCCTGTCAAACTTTAAGGAACTTCTTTTTTAAGTCTCTCTCTCTCTCTCTCTCTCCGTCTCTCTCTCTCTCTCTCTCTCTCCTCTCTCTCTCTCTCTCTCTCTCCTCTCTCTCTCTCTCTCTCTCTCTCTCTCTCTCTCTCTCTCTCTCTCTCTCACATCTCTCTCTCTCTCTCTCTCTCCAAATTCAAATTCAATGGCTTTATTGGCATGATGTAACGATGTACATATTGCCAAAGCAAGTGTCCAAGCATTGAAAAAAGCCAAACATCAATTGAAACACCACTGAAAACCAACACACTACAGCAAAGAAACATAGTACCGCAAAGAAACAATACAAAACAAAAGAACATACTGTCATCAAATATGGCGGCAAAAGTGTGTGTCAGGTGACTGTCACTCACTGCCCCTCACATTACGGCAGGCAGCAACATAGACTGCTGCTAACTGACAGCTCTTTAGATCTTCCCCTAGTAGGACTGGTAGTTTTTTCTTCATCTGATAGGTTAAGAAACCTTTTTGTTATTAGTTGGATTGTTGAAAATGTGCTTCTCTAAGATGTTGATATCTTTCACATGTTGGTGAGGAAGTGTAGCTCTAGTTTCAGGCTCACCGAGGGTGCAGGGACAGCCCAGCCTTTGCTCTGCAGGGAACCAGGTTCTGTTGAACTGTTTTGTAGTTTGATGGAGTCCGATTGGTGATGTGTTCTGTTCCCGAGGTGTGTTAATACAGCAGGTTTGTGCTCTCAGCCTCATGACCAGTTGGGTAAGGGGGTTCCTAGTATCATCCCTTCCTCTCTCTCTCTCTCCTTCCCTCTCTCTCTCTCATTATCTATTTCTCCTAATTTCTCCTATTCTTTAGAGTTCAGACACTCAATTTCCCACATTAACTCTTCTCTCTTTTCTCTTCATCTTGTTTTTACCCTTTCTTTCTTCCTTTCTTTCTTTCTTTTCTTTCTTTCTTTCCTTTCTTTCTTTCTTTCTTTCTTTCTTTCTTTCGGTTTTCCTCCACAGGTCCTGCTTAGGCAAGGTGAAGGAGCAGAAACAACACCTTGATGACAGGTCAAAAGACACTCTGGGGAGCCTCCCTGTGCCTTACGTCACTCCCTCCCATATGGCTCCTCCACGCTCAATGTGCTATCTAAAACCGACGATGATGAGATGTTTGTTTGCAGTGCCTCGTTTTGTACACTTCAACACCTAAATGCAGTGTGGTCAAATGGTGTGATTAGTGTATTTTTCTTTAGCAGTGAAGAGGGGGAAGGAGTTGCCCCACACAAATGAAGATGTGTATATGAGTCATGCAGTGATTCAGAAAGAAAAGACCAAAAAGAAAAGAAAAAAAGGTTGTATTTGAATAATGGATAATGCGCTACATGTGTGTTTTATTCTGGGACTCTAAGTATTACAGTGAAACTAAACAGGGTTAACGGTGCAGCGTCCTGTAGTTTCACTGCAAACCAGATGGGGCTGATTCTAGACGGTTTGCTGCGTAAACCCCTGGGCCTTTGGTGGTAATTATTCCCCTGTGTTTTTGTACTAAATCTGCTTGCGCACTCCACGGCTTTGAAGGCACAGCTACTAATCCCTAAACCTGTCAAAGAAGAAAGAGAGAGAGAGAGAGAGAGAGAGAGAGAGTTTGTTTTCAGTTGGTGTTTTCCAATGATGTTTGACTCTTTTTTTTCTTCTTCAATGTTTTGGACACTTGCTTTGGCAGTACATTGTTACGTCATGCCAATAAAGCCATTTGAATTTAAATTTGAGAGACAAAGGACAGAGAGAGAGAGAGAGAGACAGAGAGAGAGGGAGAGATAAAGACTTAGAAAGATGGTAAGAGAAGCAGAGAGCGAGAGACCTGCCAAGGGCACTGGATACACGAGAGAGAGAGAGAGACATACTCCTGGACAAATTTTACACTTTTGCAGGTTTCCCCTTTTACCTAACGATGAACAAGCTGCCAGCCGTGTTCTGTTAGACGCCCGCGGAGGAACGCGTGGACCTATAATACAACAGTTTGGGGGCAAAAAGGTACATAAAAACAGCGAGAACACAAAACAAAAACAGCGAGCCATCCCAAGTATTTCGCAGATGTTGACACTCCAGCATGCGCATGCTGGTATATTTTCGGATTTCACTAGATTCTCTGATACCGAACAACACAAATGAATGGAGTGCACGGTTACGTTTAATTTATTTATTTTTATATATATTTTATTTACGCCACCACAAAATGGCACGCAAATAAAGGAAAACAGAAATGGCCAAAGGGGAAGGCCAGGTCTTTAATATTTGTCAGGGGAGGGAAGCCACAGGGAGGGTGTTTCCCTCTGGCCCAGGGGCCGGTGCTGCGGTGACCGGCTGCCCGCCTGCCGGGGCCCGCCTGTTAGGACGTATTGATCCCGGGAGCCCCAGTTCCCCTGGAAAAGCTGGAGTCCAGCTTCCCGTGCTCGGTCGACTCCTGGAAGCAGAACAGTCAAGTCAGCAGCGGACTGGGCTCCGAATCTGTGCAGCTGCTCCGAGGGAACACCACGAGAACCGCTCAGGAACCGCTCGGAGAACCGCCGCGTGAACCGCGCGGAGAACCTCGACATGTGTCATAGCCACAATTTACGGAGCCGTGTGTTGTGAAACAGATATATGATACCGCGGCACTTAACAGAGTTATTTGGAAACGGTATATAAGTCCTACTGGATGAGAGTCCGGCTGACTGCAGCCATGGAGGCTTCACAGCGGAGCATGGTGTTGTGACAAGCGTTTCATCAGATGAGTTACTTTTCTCTTTCCTTTGTTGTGTTCTGCCCTGACGTGTCCTCAGAAACAGTGCAGAGTTGTTTAACTAAGTCCCCGATAGATCTTTTCTTTTGGGTTTTTAGCAGGAGGGTAGAGAGACGTGCAGGAGAGTTAAGACAGGGTCTGGGATGCAGCGCAGGTCATAGGCCGGATTTGAACCCAGCATGTTTTGGACTCGTCTTAGCAAACATTTAACACAGAATCAGGGCAACCAAGATGCCCTGGAATCCCTTCCAGTGTAATGTCCTAAGGGCTCCGTATTTTGTCTGAAGAGAGTGTCCCCTCCATAATTAGCATCCAAAATAACCTTTTCTTTTGGCTCGCTGATATAGTCACAGCATCCATCGCATGTAAGAAAATGGAACTGGTCGACCTGAAGACAGAGCCTTGTGAGCTTGTGCTGAGTATGAAGGACGAAATAAAATGCAGTATGCACTGTGTGTGTGTGGTGTGTGTGTGTGTGTGTGTGTGTGTGTGTGTGTGTGTGTGTGTGTGTGTGTGTGTGTGTGTGTGTGTGTGTGTGTGTGTGTGTGTGTGTGTGTTTGAGATCAAGAGCACAAGAGAGGAGAGAGTAAATAAAGAAAATTTGTGAGAAATTGAGAATTTGTTGTGTGTGTAGTGTGTGTAGTGTGTGTGTGTGTGTGTGTGTGTGTGGTCACTATTACATGGGGCATTCTACCCACCACTGCCACAACAACACAAGCTGTATTTGAGTCACGCTGTTGCTACAAGGGGAAACACAACAAAAGACAAAACAACAGTTGGATGAATGAGATTGAATTAGATATTTTTGAGAACAAACTATTTCATTAATACTGTAAGACATAACTAGCCGACGTTGCTGAGGGGCCTGCCATTTTCCTTTTGGTCAGTGCACTAAAGAAATATAGCAAAATGAAAAAGACATTGTTATGTTAACAACAGAAGATATGTTATTAATTTTTTGTTTTGTTCCCGTCTCTCCGCCAATAATATGTATTTCTACTTAAGCTAAATCAAACACACACGTGCACACGCACACACGTGCACACACACACACACACACACACACACACACACACAGAAAAAGAAAGAAGGCAAGAAAGAAAGAAAGAAAGAGAAAAATTATGTACATATTAATACTAGGGGTGTAACAATACAGGCAACTCATGATTCAGTTTGATAGATGATTCAGGGCTCACGGTTCGATACAAACATTGCACACATTTCGAGAATAAAACTCACCATTTCCCACCGGTGGTTGATGATGTGGGCTGTGAGGGTTATGTAGCTTTGGGTAGCATGAGAGGTCCAGCCGTCTGTGGTTACCAAACTCTCTCAGCCTTCTGGAGGGCTTCTTTAACTTTACCTTCACATCCACATCCTCATCCATTGCAGGAACTACAGATTTGCTGAAATGTATATGGGACGGGATGGGACATTTGGGCTCCAGCGTGTTGACAAATCTTCGAAATCCTTCGTCCTCAACAACTGAAAACTGTCTTTGGCAATGTTATCACTTTCACCCCGACTTGATTTTTTTTTTTTTTGATTTTGATTTTGAGATACTTTATTGATCCCTGTAGGGAAACTATGCTCTGCATTTAACCCATCCTAGCTGTGTAGCTAGGAGCAGTGGGCAGCTGCCATGCAGCACCCGGAGACCAACTCCAGTTCTTCTTTCCATTGCCTTGGTCAAGGGCACAGACAAGAGTACTAACCCTAACATGCATGTCTTTTGACGGTGGGGGAAACCGGAGCACCTAGAGAAAACCCGTCGTAAACATGGGGAGAACATGCAAACTCCAAACAGAGGATGACCTGGGATGACCCCCAAGGCTGGACAACCCCGGGGTTTGAACTCAGGATCAGGTGCCAGAAGCGGTGCAGCCAATGACTTCTTAAGAGTTGTTTGGCTTTTTGCTAATTCATCAGGTGGTGACTGTATCTTGTCCATATGATGCTGTTGTAAATGGTGGTGCAGGTTTGTGGTGTTAGCCATTATGAAAGCCATAGTGTAACGGCAGAGCTTGCACTATGAGTCTTCATTTGGTCCACGATCTTGTCACCATTGTCTTGTCTCCATGCTGGAAAACCAAATTATGCCATACAAACTGCCTTAAAGTTTAACGGAGCATCCTCTATTTCCACCGCCTCCTTCGTTTTCTTGCCAACATTCGATCACTACGGCCAGTGAACGTCAGGGTCAACAACAGGTCAATCAAGCAAAACTGATATTAGGCCTGTTGTGTCCTCTTGCGTTAGCATTAATACATTATATCGACATCTTCTGGGAGTCACAATTGAATTGATTTTATATTGTGATCAATTTTTCTAGCTGGGCCTGGCATGAGTACAGGGCTAGCAAGAACATGTATTCCTACCTGTATCCTGCTTGTTTATTTGTTCTGCTGTGTACTTCATATGCACACTACCCTCTTTCTGTCTTCCTTTTTTTTTTTGTCTGGGTATATGTGTTAATTTGGGTATGTGTGTTCTTCTTGTAATTTTTGGATGTGTTTTTGTCTTTGTGTTGTACTGCTGTGGGCTTGGGGAACAACATTTCTTTTCATTTCATGTACGCAAGTGCATGAAATGAAATGAAAAATAAAATGTACTTGATTCCTGATTCCTTTTTTATCTATCTATCTATCTATCTATCTATCTATCTATCTATCTATCTATCTATCTATCTATCTATCTATCTATCTATCTATCTATCTATCTATCTATCTATCTATCTATCTATCTATCTATCTATCTATCTATCTATCTATCTCTCCAGATAACATGGGAAAAGTGGTACTTTATGCGGCCACAGCTGCACTCTGTAAATACATACACCAATAGAGACACAAGTGCAGTACATAGAGAAATTGATAGTGATGGCGGTGAACCGTCAGAGGTTAGTGGGGCATCTGTTCCTTGTGTTTGGAGCAAATATTCCCAGGCCATCACCGTAACACACACACACACACACACACACACACACACACACACACACACAATATGGTGACATTATCGGCTCATCAAAAACATATGCTCTCAAAAAAAATAAAATAAGCACACGCACACACACACACACACACACACACACACACACACACACACACACACACACACACACACACACACACACACACACACACACACAGATATACATTCATTCCCAGGCATTCTTAGTGATGTGAGGAGGCTGATGTCCCTGTCATGTGTGAAGTAACGCAGCAGTGGCTGCATCATGGTCCTCAGCTCCACCTTGTTCACCGCAACCCCTTACACACACACACACACACACACACAACAGCGAGTGTGGGTACAAGTGTATGATGTATTTGCGTCTATGCTGTGTTCAACACAAACATCTGCACACATTCACAAACATGAATCCACAAACACAAACACCCAATCACATAAAAATACACACACACAAACACAGACACACACTCATACATACACACACACACACACACACACAAGGATCCACTCTTATCTATGATCACATCCATGCTGGCAACCCTATTCTAACATCCATTACCGCATCCAAACACAAGTGTGGACCCATATCGTATTGAAACACACACACACACACACACACACACACACACACACACACACACACACACACACACAGAGCCTGACCATAAACATATGGAAGCATGCTGGGGATTTTTCTTTTTTTTTCAGCTGAAAAATTTTGTCGGTTGATCTGGTTGATTTTACTGTGGTGCGACTTGCTTGGCAATTTATGGAGATCTAAAAACTGCCGTGGGAATGGAATGTAATAAGGATCTGAGCCATCATCAAAGTCTACGAGTAAATACCATATTTCTAATGTTTAATGGATGTTGTCTTGTGTATTTTGTGGCCGGCAGAGCTACTGTGCAGCAGTGTAATTCTAGTCCATGACTCCATGCAAGAATCTCCCCGACACTGTAGTTCCCAACTTCAGCGACCCGTGCTTTGTTTCATTTCCGTTTCCAATATTATTTATTCATTCTTTATCTCAGTTTTTTTCCCCAGTCTGACACTAGATTTAATATTTAAAGTATAAGTGAACTGTTTGTAACGTCTTAGCCGCACGACAAAATCAACAGCATTTTCTGAAAATGAAGAGGAAATCTCCCTAAAAAAAACCAAAAACAAATGAAGATCAGTTTTCAATCAGACCCCGAAACTTGTCCTGCAAATTTTCCCGTGTTGCTGTGCCTGCGCTTGAGATTCCTAGAGCCCGGACCCGGGTTTGGAAGAGTGACGGTGACCCTCTGACCCCTGTGGGAGACCAGTTGAGCCATTAGCCAGCAGATTGGTTATAAAGTCTTCCTGGCATTCGAGCTGTCTGTAATTAAAGCAGTAAATTACTTGCTGATGGTTGCTGGGTGTTAATGGTGACTTTATGGGACCAATAATATGTAGGTGCTCCCTCTGGGCGACTTAATCTCCATTTTTGTTGTTGTTGTTGTTGACAATATTTTTTTTACATGCATTATAACGAAACATACATAGTACACACATTGCACGTATATCTTGCCAATGACAATGCTTTTTAATAAAAACCTTGCATTTACTGCAGCCACACACACTGTACTTTTGCAGGGCTCTGCAAACTTCTATGGACTTCTTGGGGTCAATGGCTTTGACGTAAATACTCTTACTGTGTAAAAATATACTGTCTAAAAATAATCCTACTGTCTAATATATATATATATATATATATATATATATAAATACACACATTTAAATCAAAATACTGACGAACTTAAAATTTTCCAGTGCTTCATGGGAATACAAATACAAAATACTGTAAAATGAAATGACTCATTTATTATTATTATCAACTGGTGTGTGATTAATTTATAGGAGATTATCTTTGCATCGTGTTCAGCTGGTCTTTTCCTGGCCAAGTGTATCTGTCGCTAGGTTGGCGGGCACGCTTCCAGGAACAAAGCCACGCTACATTGATGGCACAGAAATGTCAACCCAACGTGGGGTGAGCTAACCATTTGACTTAATGGAAATATTGACCAAGCTTTCAACGTCTCCCCCTCAGTCTGGACCTCGGTTCGCTCAATAAAAACCTCCCATGATACCACATGCTGTACACACACACACACACACACACACACACGCACATTAAAAAAAACAAAACATGGTCACATCGTCATAAGCCTTCCTGTCCTGTACGGTTGCTATGGCTATGAATGGCCCTGATTTCAACCGTAACTAACCTTAACAGAGACCCAAAGATCAGAAAACCATCAGAATGCCCATTATCATATACATATGACCCAAGCAGCTCTGGGCTGGGTTCCAGTGTGGTAACGTGACGTTTAAGTTGGTAGATGAAATTATAAAAGGAGCTTTCAGCGGCCGGCTAATGCATAGCTAATGTTTTTCAGTCTCACTTAGCACAAACTGCCCATTTAATCATAGCCTAATAGATAGGTTTCCACTGTGTGGAGACGAGAAACACGTCTGTGCAAATACGAGATCAGGATCAGTCCATATTTCATACGAAATTATTGTTTCTACAAAAAAAAAGAAAAAACATGTCTTGGAAAAGTTTCATCCTCAATTTTCAGTTTTGAACCTATATCGTAAGAGTTCATTTTCCAAGGTATTACATTACATTACAGTCATTTAACTGACGCTTTTATCCAAAGCGACTTACAATACGTGCATTTAACGTGGGAAATCAGGAGAACTACTAGTCATCAGAGGTCATAAGTGCATCTAGACAAGCATCTAAGAGCAAAACCAGTGCTAAAGTAAAAGTGCAAGAAAGATTTTTTTTTTGTTTTTGTTTTTTCTTTAATGAGTGAATACAATAAATGCTAAGAGCAAGTAACAGGGTAGTAGCTCTTAAAGAGGTGAGTTTTCAACCTGCGCCGAAAGCTGGGCAGCGACTCCGCTGTCCTGACCTCAGTGGGGAGTTCACTCCACCACTGTGGGGCCAGGACAGAAAAGAGCTGTGACCGGGTTGGTCGGCAGCAAGGGCCTCTGAGCAACAGGGCAACCAGGCGTCCCGAGGCAGCAGAACAAAGTGGTCGGGCGGGGGTGTAGGGCTTGATCATGGCCTGGAGATAGGAAGGAGCTGTTCCTTTCACTGCCCTGTAGGCTAGCACCAGAGTCTTAAACTGGATGCGAGCAGCTACTGGGAGCCAGTGTAGGGACATGAGAAGGGGAGTTGTGTGGGGGAACTTAGGGCGGTTGAACACCAGACAAGCTGCAGCTTTCTGAACAAGCTCCAGAGGTCTGATGGCCGACGCCGGGGCGCCAGCAAGGAGGGAGTTGCCGTAGTCCAGCCAGGAGATGACCAGAGCCTGGGTGAGGCATCTTCAGGCATCTTCATATGAGAGCCTGGTGCATGCTGAACACCCCCTCTGATGTGAAATGACAGCATTATGCTGCTTTTATTGCACTGATTGCAGGTTAACATCGAGTTTAGCTCAAACAGACACTCAGCACTGGTCTGTCAGGTGTGTGTGTGTGTGTGTGTGTGTGTGTGTGTGTGTGTGTGTGTGTGTGTGTGTGTGTGTGTGTGTGTGTGTGTGAGAGAGAGCGAGAGAGAGAGAGAGAGAGAGAGAGAGAGAGGGATTAGACGGGGGGATGTAGGGATGGTATATGTGTTGATGTTGAGACAAAGGACTTTAAAGAGATCCTTTCTCCCCCACGGTCATCTGGATACAATTGTGTCATTACTGCTCACTCCTGTCTGTGAGTGCGGGTACGTTAAGCACCCTGATGATAACGCCCCCCCCCCAACCCCTGCACCCCCGTCCGTCTCTTATCCCCCAGTCTCTGCTTCCAATCTCGGGAGCCACACAAGTGGTTTGTGACTACAGGAAGCGAGGTTGCTGCCATTGAGACAAGCTGGACTCCCTTTAACCTTTGACCTCTCCCAGTGATTGGTCAAAAGGGCGGCGGTGACTCAAAGCAGAAAAACACTTCCCGTAACTCAATCCTCTACTTCTCGTAAGTTGTTTTTTTTTTCTACCAACATTTTACAAATGGGAGTCATCGTGAAAATACTAAGCCCCCCCCCCCAATCGGGGTGGCTGTTTACATTATGTGTGAAATCTACTAGTTTCAAATATCCCCAGTCACCGAGTAGACTGTAGTTGAAATACGTTGATCTTGCCTGGAGTGGAGCATTTTGAAGGGTCGACCTCAGTCTCCTTTGTGAGAAAATGCCTGCAATTTTCTGCAGGTGAATAGAGGGTGATGATATTACCCATACTTACCAGATTAGTAGTCATAGTGGTGAAAATGTCTCAATTAACATAACTATAGGCATTCAGTGTCCCGTCTCCTTCAGCACAACGTGGGTGAGACTGGAATGTCCTGGGCAGCTTACACACACAGGTGGGCAGGCGAATACACACATGACACCCACATGCAAACACACACATGCAAACACACATGATTTCTGAAAGAGTCATCACTCAGTATCTCGAAAAATTCAATACACACTTTCTAAATATTCTAACCAGTTCTGAGTTCTGCCTGGGACATACACGCTTAATAGAATTTCATTGTTTTTGTGCTTGTGCTTGTGCGTGTGTGTGTGTGTGTGTGTGTGTGTGTGTGTGTGTGTGTGCACGCGTGCACGTGTGAATTGTGAGACAGAAAGGGCAAAAGAGAGAATCCAGGTAGACAGTGGGAGGAAAGTGGTTAATGAAAGGAGGTATCGTTCCGGACAGTTTCTAAGGAGGAGAGCGAGATAAGAGAGTAAGCAGTAGAGTGTGTGGTGACCATTTTGCCCCATGAGTGTGTGCATGAGAGAGAAAGAAAGAATGTGTGTGTGTGTACATACACGCATGTAGGCGTGTATTTATGTCTGTGTAATAAGTCCCAGAGGGTCATTTAGCAAGTCATTTTCTCTTGATCCCCCAAGGTGACAACCACTCATTCGCCTTCTCTGGGAATCAACCCCACCCTATTATTTAGCTCCAGCGAATAGCCTTCCACCATGATACAGGTCACTTCCAAGCCCTTCATCTATTGCTCTCTAGCTCGCGGTCATTACTTAGTCTGGTCCTGAAATCAAAGACTTAGACCACATGCAGACCGATTGGTTCTTTACGGCCGCGTCTGACATCCCGGCCCTCGGAGAGTTTCTAAAACGGTTATCAAATTGTCGAGAGTCTTCTTTTTTTATGGTTAATTGACAATCATTGTTCTTCCTTCATGTCTGGAGATGCGAAGAAGATTGTTTTTGTTCTTAGGTCAAAAGTTCTTAAGCGGGTTCGGCCTGGCACCCATATCGGAGAAACCAAATTATTGATGAATAGCAGTGTTCCTGTCATGTGGCGGCACGGCAGAAACAGGCCGGGACTCATAGGTGGGGTGGCTGCATGTTCTTTATCTCTCTGTAAACTTTGTCCGAGGGTCTCGAGGATTCCAGCATGAACAAATCCCATTTTCACATTTTTGTTCAATCATCATCATGTACAATGTACAAGCTTTGCTTCAGTGGAACATGATTTACTATATACGAGTACTCATTATATATGTATTCTTGTGAATATTTTAAACACCTCAAGTAATTCAAAAAATGTGAAATCAGGGGCGTCTGCATAGTGTGGTAGTCTATTCCGTTGCCTACCAACAGGGGGATCACCGGTTCGAATCTGGCTTGGTCGGGCGTCCCTACAGACACAATTAGCCATGTCTGTGGGTGGGAAGCCGGCTGGATGTGGGTATGTGTCCTGGTTGCTGCATTAGCACCTCCTCTGGTCAGTTGGGGCGCCTGTTTGGGAGGGGGGGGATAGCGTTATCTTCCCACGCCCTACATCCCGCTGGCGAAACTCCTCACTGTCAGGTGAAAAGAAGCAGCTAGTGACTCCACATATATGTGGTAATCTGCAGCCCTCCCCGGATCGGCAGAGGGGGTGGAGCAGCGACCTGGACAGCTCGGAAGAGTGGGGTATATGGATGGGCACAATTGGGGAGAAAAAGCGGGGGGGGGGGATAATAGTCAGTTGTTTCAGAAATGTGACCTTTGATAAGAATTTCCTTTAAAAACCTTTTTGTCATCTTAATGCAGTAATCTTAATAATCTTAGTAATAATCTTAATGCATCTTAATGCCGTTTCCCCACTGGTACACACAATTCTGTTCTTTTCATAATTGTTTTGCACTCAGAACAGAGATACTTATTAATGCCCCTTTTCTTTGTGCCCTTTATTTTCCTTTATATGCAAATACACATAGAAGTTCAAAGAATAGATGTTCAGAGACAATCGACACAACGTTTCAGGGAGTTTTGTGTCCACGTGTTTGCAACACTGTCTCCTTTACCTTAATGCTATACAACTTAAATGGCCATATTGGCTCTCCCATTCAGACCAGTTCTTTTCTTAGCTGCTGACCTGGTAGATTTATAACGCTTCCTAAGAGAACCTGTAGGGTATTTTTAACAGTACATCCAGCTGAAAGAGCCACCGAAATATGACTCGAAAGAAAGAAAGAAACAAAGAAACAAAGAAAGAAACAAAAAAAGAACAACACACAAAACAAGCTCTATTACGTCTGCCTCCTTCCCTTCCACAGTAGCTCCACTGCTACTGATTAACAACATCCTGATGGCTGGGTAAAATCTGCTGTGTGTGTGTGTGTGTGTGTGTTTCTGATTTGGTCTAGTGTGGGATGATGGGATGACTGCTTTGATCTCACACAGCTGCCAGGACTGTGTGTGTGTGTGTATGTACATGTGTGTTTTTTTTAAGCGTGCAGGATTGTAGGGTTTCAGGAGGCTGGAAATGATTTTGTGTATTAGGATGAATTTGAAGTGTATGAGTGGGGGGGTGGGGGGGTTGACGCGTGGTACAAACCTGTGTGAGTGCGGTAGAGAGTGTTGCTGAAAGAGAGCATGGACGCTGAATTCAACCTCGCACCATGAATGCAAGGTCACACTAAAAACATTTTTTTTAAAAAGTTATCTCTTAGGTCCCCGGAAAGGCAGAAAACAATTTAAGTAAGAAAGACGAAGTGACACTCCATTTCTCACAATATAATTCAACAGTGGAAAAAAACAACAACAAAAACCCCCCTCTAAACGCCATTACTTTTTTCCCGGCGTTTATTTTGAAGAACTGCAAACTCAGAACATTCATTAGGAAAAAAAAAAAACCAACCATGAATATCAGAAGACTATTGATGGCTTGGTGCCTCTGAGCATCGAGCAGACAAGGCCAGAGACATTAGGCAGGTACAGCATGTTGTATGTTGTGGTTTGAAATCCCACTCTGAGATAAAGGCATTCATTCATCAGAAGTTGTTCAATTCGGCCGAGATCATTAAAAAGAAAGGCTTGCTAAAGTACCAACATGTAATACTTCACAGATTTAGCCCTTACATTTTGCCTGGGGAGTGGAGGTCCCAGGCCAGCATGATGAGACTGGTTGTACTGGGAGTATCCCAGGTGTCAATACATGCAATCTGTTTGTATTCAATATTTTAAATCCCAAAAAATAAATTGTGATTTACAGTATTTTTTATTTGCCTCAGTCCATTATTTTATTTGATTGTACTTCTTCTTTCGGCTTGTTCCCTGTTTCCCAGGGGTTGCCACAGCAGATTTGGTTGTTTCCATCGGTACCATATTAGGGCACAGCACCGATGGCGGTCTTGTCAATCCGCATAATGATTTGGCAAAATGTTATGTCGGATGCCCTTCCTGCACAACCACTACCACAGGGGCACAGGTAAAGCGCTGGATGCCATCCCAGTATTCATGGACCTGCACCCATGCCTGTCGCCATATTATACTACATTACGCTAATACTACTAAAACTAATACTGCTAAAAGTAAAACTACTTAAACAATTACTACTAAGCTACTACTACTAAAACCATTAAAGACAATACTAATGTACCATTACTGTAGAATGTACCACTGTACGTTCTACAGCATTTACTATGGTAGATGTGGTAAAAATACCCTGGTACTTATACCATAGTACATGTCTATGGCATGTACAGAACATGGTACCTAAGTAAAGTACCATGGTGCATAGCATAGTGTGTGCCCAGTATACCACAGTACATGTAGCATGTCACTATCAAAAATACCATGGTATGAGTACCATACTAGTACCATGGTAAAATGTCTTATGGGTAGGATCGTTGATGTATTTTGCTGTAGCCTTATCAAGACGCAGTGTCTGTTTTCATGGTTCTGCACACTCAGATCCTATTTCCTCCGTAAGTGAACCCGGCACTGTTAGAAAACCCCACTTGGGTCTAACGCCCATCTTTTTTATAACCGGATACAGAAGTCTCAGTTGCATTTTAAACACGGGTCCTCGGTGCAGCATCAGGCCATAGGAATGTGTAATATACAGCACGCTGCAGAGCTGCTAAGGGATAGCATTGCTCAGTGCATTTAACAGCAACACACTTAATGCTTCAGTAGTTATTTTGAATCAGTGGGAATACATATACGATGCCCCTTCCATGTCATGAAACCTGACTTGGGTCTATGCTTATGAAGCATCTAGGGGCAAATAGATTTCTGAACGGCATAATGGTTGGTTTCAATCCAGGGGGTTATCTATCTCTTAAAGCGATGATTGTTATGGATCAGTTTCTAATCTGCTTTTTTTAGAGGGTTAGTGGCCACATTAGCCCATTGTTTTTTGAGTGCGCAGTCTTGAGGTTTAGAAATTATCAGGTGAAATGTTAAGTAGGTGTGAGAAAAGTCTGGCAGCTCTAGCATAAGGACACACTGGGACCAGCAATTTGGATTTGTGCGAGATTTGTTTTTAATATGGGTCATCGGAAGCAGAGCAGTTACTCAATCCAAATCCCCCCTTCCAGAGTTGTTCCACAGTCTTCAATGGCTCCCTTTGCAGAGGCTGAAGGCAACAGTTCAAACCATTCTCATTGATAAAGATACACACCGTCCAGCATGTCGGCACATCTCCAGGCTTCTTCTCTCTGCCTGCTACACACACACACACACACACACACACACACACACACACACACACACACACACACACACACACACACACACAAGCAGGGAACTCAATTACAAAACGGTATTCCTAGTTGCCCAGATCCAGATGAGCTACCCAAGTCTCCTTGCATCCGGACCACTGCGCAAACCAGACCGAGCCTGCCACAGACCCACTCCCTGCTCACCACCATCCCACTCTGAACAGTCAGGCCATGTTTTTTTTTACATAAGTGCTCATCAAAGATAACGCATGGGATACGTCAGATCCCATGTACTGAGGTAAAAGTTTGATGATTCAGGGTAAAACAAACCAAATGGAATGTGGCAGGCTGGGTGTGGATTGGGCATTGGTTTGGGTTAAGAAATACACAAATTAGCTCCTTGAAAATTTACCCAGCTGAACAGCAATATCCAAATCATGAGAACCATACTGTACTCAGAATGCACTGTCTCTATTATAATTTCAACTGTCTCTATCAGTTTGGGACATATTTGAAATGCTAAACATGCTAGCAGGGACAACGTATGACCATGCAAAGTCCTGGTGTGAACAATGCTGGCCAATCGAAGCACAAATTTTCTTTTTTGTTTTTTTCTTTTAAATTGTTCCCCCCTTTTCTCCCCAATTGTTCTTGGGCAATTACCTCACTCTTCCAAGCCGTCCCGGTCGCTGCTCCAGCCCCTCTGCCGATCCGGGGAGGCTGCAGACTACCACATGCCTCTTCCGATACATGTTCAACAGCCGCTTCTTTTCACCTGACGGTGAGGAGTTTCACCGGGAAGACGTAGCGCGTGGAAGGATCACGCTATTCCCCCTCCCCCCCGAACAAGCGCCCCGTCCGAACAGAGGAGGCCGTAGTGCAGCAACCAGGACACACCTGCATCCAAGCCAGAGGTTAACACGGGGATTTGAACCGGCGATCCCTGTGTTGGTAGGCAACGGAATAAACCGCCACGCCACCCGGACGCCCCCTACGATCGAAGCACTCTTGTTTGCATATCATAAAGAACATCCACCAATCACACGTTCAGATTCACAATAGATCACACGCAAATATTAAGGCGGTGAATGGCGCATGCATGCAAGCATTGGTAAAGTGGAAAAAAGCACATTTCCCTGTGAAAACAGCAGCCTTTGGAACAAACTTTAACACGTTATAACCTTGGCACGCATCCCTGTATTTGAAATACAAACGATGATATGTGTCTCAGAAACTCAGATATAGACAACTCCCCATTGTAAAATATAGGGGGCTGGTGTTGGTGGTCAACAACTCGCTGCAGCATTTCCAAGATGGCGCCCGAGGGAAACGGCTTGTCCAGAGAGGCTTTGCCATAACCGAGATGCTTTTGTGTTTCTTTTTGATTCAGAGCACAATCACATAAATTGCCACATAATTTTATATCACTGCAGGGAAGTTACGGCACAGTCAGAGCTCTTTAATCTCTCTCATTACAGACTACTCTTTCCATGCAAAAAAAAAAAAAAAAAAACTTTTCAGTTTCAAACGAGTCAAAATGGGTCCATCTTAGTAAAATTATTTTTTGCCATTTTTAGTTGAAGTTTTGCTTTTGTGATTCCATGTAATGAACACCTGTGACTTTCTGGTTCAAGGATGGGTTGGGGGATATTTGACGTTAAATGGGATTTTTACTTACTATCATTTCTCGTGCACGGTAGAAGAGAAGAGAAAAAAAGAAAAGAATCGGTTTATTTCACTTTGTAGAGTTGTGTGATGCGAGCCTTTCTCACAGTCAGATCTTAATGAGGCCACTAGCCTGTCTTTCACATTTGTGCAGCTGCCTGTAGCGTTGCAGAAACATATGATAGATATTACCCTGCTTTCTTTATATAGACCTGACCCTGCCTGGCCGTGCCTCGCTCCACGCCTGGCCCCAAACCTGAGAGAGGGAGCAGCAGGGAAAGAAGAAGGAGATAGATAGACAGACAGACAGACAGAGAGAGAGAGAGAGAGAGAGAGAGAGAGAGAGAGAGAGAGAGAGAGAGAGAGAGAGAGAGAGAGAGAGAGAGAGAGATACGGGAAAGGGGACAGAAAGAAAGCAAAGAAAAAAAAGTTCAAAGAAAAAGAGAAAGTTTAAACAGAGAAAATGAAAGTTTATGGGTAAAAAAAAAGAATGAGAAGGGATAATGAGAGAGGGAGAGAGGCGAGAGAGCGCGTGTGTGTGTGAGAGAGAAAGAGAGCGAGCGAGCAAGAGAGAGAGAGAGAGGAAAACATAGGATAGAGACAGAAAATAAATAGAAGATGCATTTAAAAGGATATCCAGATGCTAAAGTTAAAAAGACACACAAAAAAACAAAAAACAGTTTAAAGGCAGAAAGAGAAAGGTGTAGCAAGACGGAGAGAGAGGAGCACTGAGGAAGAGAAGAGCATACGAGAGACGGTGCTCTCGCGAAACAGACAGAGTGAGCGAGAGAGAGAATGAAAGAAAGAGTCTGATGGATATGAGCTTCTGGGCTCTTTAGAAGAGGAAACCACAGGGAAAACCTCTGTGGCCAGAGCATCCATCATGCTCATGTTACTGCGATGGGAAGACATCGCTGACCTCACCAGCAGATGTGCAGCCTGTTAGCTGGGCTGGGCAGGCCATGGTTAGGCCGGCAGGCCCAGGACCTTCTACCGCTCTCACTAATAGAGACCAAGTCCCTCTCTCAGCTCCACACTTTTTCTGTCCAAACGCTGAGTGATTTTTAAAACCACATTTTCAAAAGTAAAAAAAAAACACAAACAAAAAAAAAAAACAGATCCGGTGTTTCCTTTGCTTGTTTTAGGCCATTAAATAAGACCCCTGTGCATGGGATTATTTTGCCAAAACCATCGAAGAGGAAAATGGAGAAGCGTTGACGAGGGTCAATTGCCATTGGAGATATTTCCAAAAATTCCCTCTTCGTCGCATTCTCGTTTGAGCGACACACCAAGTTTTGTGTCTATGTGTGTGTGTGTGTGTTTCACATTTTGGGTTGTCAGTTCATGTGGGGCACCCGGAGTAGGAAGGGTCATGCATCTAGCTCAAGAATACTTAGATGGGTATGAAGGTGTGGGGATCAAACCTGGAGCCCCCTGTTGGGGGGGGGGGGCGACCTCACCAATGACATGGTCATCCCGCCACCTCATGTATTTGTTTAGGTAACTCACACGCATACACATGCACACGCACCATTTCTCGTACTCATATTGCCCATGTTCAGTAGCATAGCATCAGCAGCATTACAACATAGTGGTGCTATTACAAAATGACGCACGCTTCCATCCAAACAGATGACTCAGTACTGTTAGCACGACAGAGGAGAAAAACCACAGCGTATATAAATAGGCCATTTCACTCCATATCAAGGCCCAAACGCCCTGACTCATATGGTCGTTCTTTAGACTAATATAATGTTATCTCAATTTGTCACCCACTTTATTCACACAAAGGGGATTGCTATGCCATGACTATTAAAAAGAAACGATTCATCCAGTTGCTGTTATCTAATTAATTTGATTTACAGTTGTCTCAGGGCCATAAAGCTGTTCAGGTTAAGTTACAACTTTGAACTCTATGTCTACATTATTAGTAATGGAGACTACCTGAGGGTGTCCCTGGGTAAAGGCTGTGATCTGTAGCTTGATGGCGGTCACGTGGCTCAGGTCCTAGACTGTCCCGGTGTCATCTGGACGCTGCTCGGCATCCTCCTCATCATGTTCTTCATATATGTTGTAATTCCATTATAATTCTCTTTCCGTGTTGTAGTCCGTAAATTGTGTACACACAACATTCGTTGCCCATTGTCCGCCTTGGGAGAGAGATCCCTCCTCTGTTGCTCTCCCTGAAGTATCTTCCTATTTTCTCCCTGTTAAAGCTTTTTTCTTCTTCTTTTTTTTAGGGAGTTGTTCCTTATCTGATGCGAGGGTGTTGTATTGCTGTAAAGCCCCCTGAGGCAATTTGTAATTTGTGATAATGGGCTATACAAATAAAACTGACTTGACCTGACTTAGCTTACGATTGTGGATTAGCCCGGCTGGTAGTATGCACTTGTGACACAGTGAAAGTTACAGAGCAGCGTTTTCCAACCGCGGTGCCACAGCTCACTCATGTGCGTTAGAGCTGACCGGGTGTGCCGTGGAACATTTTCAAATTCCGTTTAAAATAGATGATTTATATATAAAATAATTTCCAATTGCTAGTAACGTAAATGAGCGCTTGTGTTTCAATACAGACATTGTATTCCAATTCTTTGTGTCATAAACCCTAACAAGACTGGGATTAGTTTTAGCCGGGGTGGGGGGAGTTCAGCAATTTAAGGAATTACTAACGAGATGCATGATTTTAATCCAGCATGAATCTGACGTGTCTGTAGTTCTTACCAGTCAGAAAAGTAAAAACTCTGGGGGAATTATGTTCTAATATTCGCAAAACTCAGAGGCCATCCAGTGATAACAATCCAGTTTGAATTGACGCCGCTGTCATGTAATAGTCTACAACACACACACACCCACACACCCATATATATGTTGTTTTTCTTGCCCTTTTGTGTCTGTTTAAGTCGGAGAGTATGGTGTCGTGTGTGGCTGCCACTTCTCCCTCTCGTAGCCCCCCTTCCCATCCACCCTGTATGTTTATCTGTTGTCTTGTTTCATCCCGTTGATTGTAAAGTGACTTTGAGTGTTAGAAAAGTGTTACATAAGTCTGATATATATATATATATATATATGTGTGTGTGTGTGTGTGTGTGTGTGTGTGTGTGTGTGTGTGTGTGTGTGTAACCCTGTGGTTAAATTATAGGCCTTAGATATATTATATTGCACTATTAGATAAGAGTTTGGCCTATGTTTGTTATTTTGAATACCTTTTGAATATGAATATATTATATTGTTGATATTGTTCTGCAAAACAGTTGTTTACCAATGTGAAATGCATTTGCTTTAGTGTTGAAACTTACCATTGTTGTGATTGGTTTGCTGTGGAGAGAATACCTTACCTTGAATGTGATTGGTTGAGAGGGCAGCGGAAAACGTCAGCACGAGCAGACTGGACGGAGGAGGAGGTCTCTCGTCCCTTATGTGAGCGAAACGGAGCAGTTTGATGTCGAGTTGTTATATGCTATTTTGCGGTGAGAGAAATGTAATTGAACTTTAGTGAACAGTGATGTGTGCGGGTGTCTGACCGAGACCCATCCCGGGAACTGTTTGTGTGGACTGTGGAGACAAACTGACTACTCGTCAGTCCCATATGTGGACCCAGCGACGTTACGGAGCGAGCTAGCCAGTCGGTGTTCGTTGCTAGCACAGCAAGACGGGCGAATGGACTGGATGCGGTAAGGGGCTCTCCCCACAGTGAGTCGGGCCGTCTTCTAGTTTAGCGAAGTAACATTATCAGTTACAGTGCAGTGGTGGGTTCATGCGACCATCGAGGAACGCAGAAGGAGTCGTCTGTTGCCGTGTTGGGCTGCCGAGGCGAGCGCACGGTTCGACCGTGAGATGGTGCTAACGGCTAACTAGCCAGTTAGCTAGGATGGCTGCCGGCCTGACGTTCGCTGCTGCGCTGCGGCGGGAAGCGCGAGACGAAGAGGAGCAGTCTTTGTGAGTACAAGTTGGATGTGCGGGCTCCCAAGGGGAGCGAAGTGGGCTGTTTAGGGTCCCCACGTACCCGATAAAGAAACAGGCCTGCAACTGGGGGTTGACTTTCTTTTATTCTATTGCCGGCTTATTTATAGGGATATTGAGCTGTATGCTAATGTGTTAGTCTGATTAATTTGTGTATATCTGAATGCAGATGCTTGTTAGCCATTGAGGCTTATCACTTTCATTCATTCTAATAATTATTACTCATAATACATTTGTATATATA
Source organism: Lampris incognitus (assembly GCF_029633865.1). Taxonomy (NCBI): domain Eukaryota; kingdom Metazoa; phylum Chordata; class Actinopteri; order Lampriformes; family Lampridae; genus Lampris; species Lampris incognitus. Next base: position 31,334,979 of record NC_079221.1, on the reverse strand, counting down.
ATTCTATGTACCTGTGTGAGTGTGGATTATTCATGTGTGTTTATTCCTGTGGTGTCTAGGCTATGGTAAGTGACATGTTGAGACAACCATAAAGGGCTAGTCCACCATTTTAATATAAGTTACTCGGTGACACATTGAGGTGTCTAGACCATGTTAGATTGCCTTAAAGGGGTCATATGCCATATTTGAGCGCCTTAAAGGGGTAGTCAACCTTTTTAGTTGGAGTTACCAGATGACACTGTAAGACATTTAGAGCCTTTAGAACATACTTTAAACACATAAGAAGCGAAGTTAACATACTTCAATAGTTTATTGGATACCGAGTTGTATAGAGAACTCAGGAGCGTTGTCCTTGACAGTTAAAAGGGATAGATAGCGCTACGTATATATATATATATATATATATATATATATATATATATATATATATATATATGGTGGCACAGCGATGCAAACACAACAAGAGGTCAGGAGCTGATCACAATCAAAAAAAATATATATATATATATATAATTTTTTTTTTGATTGATGCGGTCTCTGTATTTCCGTTTCAAGTATTTGATTCTTTCGTGGCAGGCTACTCGCTCTAGTCACATCTTTAATTGAAGGACACGCGCTGCACATTTCATTGAAAACTCTTTCCCATACACAATGATTGTAACCATTCAGTCTTCTCCTGGATCACCACCTTGTCGCGGTGGAGAAGCTTGCGTGTATCAGTGACCCCCAAGAGCTATGCCGTCCGGAGCTTGGCTCCTGGTAGGGTCACCAAAGGCGGACAGGTCAAGGGGGAGGTTCCAGACAAAGCGTGATCCAACAAAGACCTGGCGGAAGACAATGCCAGAGAAGGCAGGTGAAGGCTGCAATAGAGGGTGGCCCACAATCGTCTTGGTTCTCCATGCCATTGGACTCTGGCCACCCCCTTCCAAGGACCACGTGGTGGCCTTTAGGCGCATCAGCCACTCCACGTAAAAAGCTGTCACGCGGAGGTGTACTCCCGCAAGGGTAACCACAAGGACCTGGACAGTCATACTTGACCCCGAATGACCGTCGATGATGATGATGATGATGATAGCGCCATTCAATCAAACTGTCTTAAAGTGACGAGCGTGAACTCACTCACCTGAGATGAGTCCAGTCTGGTCATTTTTGTCTCTTTAGGAAGAGATGTTTTGAAGCGGCGGTTGAACTGTCAATTGTGGTGAGATGCTCTCTCCGTGGACATGCAAAACTCTGACACATCCAAATAAGAGACCTCAGAAAGCCTGTTCTTGTGTAGAGGAACATTCTTGAAAGTCTTCGGTAGCTCATAGCACGTCGCAACAGTCAAATCTGCGCTTGCGCGACTATGACCTGAGCCCCAGCATCCGCCAGGCACGAGCCACTCAAACACTGCCTGCTTACAAAAGGAGACGTTATGTCTTAAGTAAATAGTTCAAAAATTACTTTTTTACCTACTTGGTTTTACTCTCGTGTCTTTGCAAATGTAAATAAATCCGCTTCATTTTATCAGTACAGCTATCAAAGATTGCCGTTTCGACTCATCATCTGTCTCTACCAAAGACTAAACGGAAATCACGCGCCGGCCATGTGAAATGGACGCTACGTCATGCTGCGCGTCGACCCATTAGCAACACTTGTTTTTACGGAACGTGTAAGTTGTGTAACTGTATTAGTTGTAGTTATGATGTGACTGTGCCGCTACTTGTCGGTGGTGTTAACACCCACAACTGGCTGACTTTGGTTGCACATGTTCAGCGCCATTGATTAGGAAAGCATATAAAAGTTGGTTAGCGCCAGTTTGTCCAGGCTGTTTGAAGTTCATGCCTTTCTGGGCTCAGAGTGCAACCTTTTTTTTTAAACCAAAGAAAAGCAGCCCACCATTCCGAGCATAGGTGGACTTTGTCAAAACTAAGAGACCCCGTTCGATGCGGACCACACTTCGGAGACTAGCGCCTTAACCTCGTAATAAATTTGAATTTCGAAATCACCCCTCGAGGAAGCTGTGATAAGTACTATTGGGAAATACCGGGGGAGAATCAGCTCTGCAAGCGCATGACTGCGCTCTCGGCAGCTTTTGGCCAAATGTTTTCCAGCTGCAACACCCGCCGTACTCGGACCCGCTGACAGGCTCGTGTGAGAACATCACCACGTGACTGGCCTCGTACGGACGCTGCTTCATAGAAACCTGCAGCCAACTCGACATCCCTCCCAAACAAATGATGATATAAAGGCAACCTCAGGCACAAGACTCTTAACACTTGATAACCAAACTCCCAACTATGTGGGGATGTAGTGTTCCCCGACAAAACGAAATAAAACATGCGAAATAAAAAGAACCGAAGACCGGACCAAATGTGCGTTTGTTTCAGTGTGAGCGTTGAGTCATTAACGTTGGGAGGTGGTGGTGGGTGGGGGTGGGGTGGGGGCTGTAAATCCTCTTTATATGTGACATAACAAGTAACGTGATTTTATTAGCCAATTATACGTTTGACTCACGTTATTATAAACACCAATTTGCATGTATCAGTTAATGCTTACATTCCTCTTGGGTGACATAGCAGTTTCATAGAACATACCCCGGGGACAAAAGCGAACCGGGCTAATATCAAGGCTCGGAGCCAAAAACCTGACGAAAAACAAACAATCCTGTCTGTGCGCTTTTGTTTTTAGATGACACGCTTGTTTATTCAGTTGTTGCCACCCGCTGCCATTCTTGAGTTGGCTCTGGTCTCTCTGGCGCCCCTAGCGGTAGACATAGCACGCAAACTGTGTACCCAGCGGCTCAAGAGAAATTTGAATTAAAAAGCGCACGTTTATCGAACATACGCAACACTTTCAAATTGAATTAAACTTTTTAGGGTTTCAGTGTAAACGCTTTTGCATTCTCGCCGTAATCAAAGTAAACGCGTTATAACTTTTCAACAACGCTGGACTTTGTGACCCTCTCTCCCTTTCTACCATGTCCATCCTCACTCTCTCACTGTCTTGCTCGCTCCCACTCTCTTTCTCGCCATCTCTCTGTTTCTCTCTGCTTTGGAAAGCCACCCCTCCCCATCCCCCATCTTAACAGTAGCAAAAAGTACCAACAACAGTAGTGTTATGGGCGGGCTGGTGAAGAGAAGGCACGCCACCAGCAGCTGCCATACCACATGAGAGGCTCTTCGTGCACATGTGTGTGTGTGTACGTGCGTGCGTGCATGTGTGTATGTGCTTGTATATCTGTGTATAATGTGTGTGTGTGTGTGTGTGTGTGTGTGTGTGTGTGTGTGTGTGTGTGTGTGTGTGTGTGTTTGTTCATCGTTAGTGTTTGTGTTAGTGTTTGTGTACATGTCCATCTGTGTGTATGTGTGTGTGTGTGTGTGTGTGTTTACAATAATAAGAGGCCTGCAGCCTGTGAGCCACAAGGCAGCAGCTGCTGAGGTGCACAGATTAGAGGCCTGCACTGCACTGGAAGCCCTGAGTGACTGGATGGATGGATGAATGGATGAACAGATACATGGATGAACTGATGGAAGAATGAAATAGCAGATGTTGTAACTGATCTATGTTTGCTTGAAGTGTACATCTAAATGGATGGACAGAAGAATGAATACATGGACAGATGAATGGAAGATTTGTTGATGGTGACTGCAAATAAGAAAATAAGGGCAGCCACAAAGACCAGTTTGTGCGTTTATACTATTGTTGTTTTAAGTAAGTGAATGAAGCAACCCCCCCCAAAAAAGACTATTTGAATAAATGACTATGAATGTATGGATATACTAAATCACTTTGTAGATAGGCTAATCAATGTATTAAAAAAATAAACATTTGTGTAGCGCTTAACCTGAACAAAGTTACCAAGTGCTTCACAAAGTAAAATAAACAAAATGAATGAATAATTCCACAAGAAAACACAATACAACTACAAAATGAAATACAATGAATTACAGTGATTAAACGATTAAAATCAGGTCATCAACAAGGCAGGGATGTAAAAGCCCTGGCAAGCCTGAGCGCTTCAGGTAGGTTATTCCAAAGCCTACTGTAGGGGCCTGAATGACGAATGGCCGATCACCACTTGTTGCCAACCTGGATGAAGGGCCACCTGGTGATGAAATGCCTGAGGATCTCAGTCCTGCCACATATCGGGTTAAAAGCTTGGTTAGGTAACTGGTTAGTTATTAAAATACTTCAAAAATCAAACCTGAATTTAACTAGCATCCAATGAAGGGAGGCAAGATGTGGGGTGATATAGTTCCTGTGGCGGGCTTTGTTAAAATTTGCATGGCTATGTTCTGCCCTAGCTGAAGTCGAGCCTCCGCTTGTTGATTAAGGCATGTAGACAGAGCACTGCAATACTGTAGATATGAAAAGACAAAGGCACAAATAATCTTTACTGGATCTGTAAAGGACAAGGCTATCTTAACATTAGCAATATTGCACAGATGAAAATAGCAGGACTTGGTGAGACTAAAAACATGTGGCTCAAAGTTCAGCAGAGAATCAAATGAAATTCTCAGATTTCTAGCCGAGCATTTAATGTGTTACCAGCAGACCAGTAGACTGTTGCAATTTAGATGTTATGTGAGCTGGGCCCAAAATAATGAATGATTCTGTCTTATCTGTTTAGCTGCAGGAAATTAGAAGTCATCCCCTTCGCAATAGCAGTTAAGCAGTTCAATTTCTATTAAACTGACCAATTTATTAACAACGTCTGGCTTGGAAGGACAGGAAGCGCTGTGTGCCATCTGTATAACAGTGATAGGAGATGTCCCTGAAATGAAGAATGATATGTTCCAGGGGAAGCATATGAATGGAAAATGAAAGGGGACCTAGAAGAGACCTCTGGGGCACCTTGAGAATCAGTGGAGCTGATGATCAAATTTGGTCATTGATATCAACAGAAATGTACTTATTTGAAAGGTGAGACACAAATCATGGAAGGTCAGCCTTTGATTAAGCCTGTTAAGAAAAAATAAATTCAGGGGGCATCCGGGTGGCATGGGTGTCTATTCCGTTGCCTGCCAACATGGGGATTGGCGGTTCGAATCCTCGCGTTACCTCCGGCTTGGTCAGGCGTCCCTACAGACACAATTTGCCGTGTCTGCGGGTGAGAAGCAGGATGTGGGTATGTGTCCTAGTCACTGCACTAGCGCCTCCTCTGGTCAGTTCCCCCTCCCCCCTGTTCGTGGGGGGAGGGGGAACTGGGGGGACTAGTGTGATCCTCCCACATGCTACGTCCCCCTGGCGAAACTCCTCACTGTCAGGTGAAAAGAAGTGGCTGGCAACTCCACATGTATCGGAGGAGGCATGTGGTAGTCTGCAGCCCTCCCGGATCAGCAGAGGGGGTGGAGCAGCGACCGGGGCGGCTCAGAAGAGTGGGGTAATTGGCCAAGTGCAACTGGGGAGAAAAAGAGCACAACAAAAAAAAAAGAATGCATTCACAACGACAATGAAGTCAAGCAGCAGTAAAACAGAGCATTCCCTGGCATTGGTGCACGTTCGGAGGTCAATTGTGACCCTGAGAAGAACAGTCTTGTTGTTGTTTGCAAAAGCTGGAATGGAGCATATCAAAAATGTGCTGTTGTTGTTTGAAACATTTAAATATTCAACACCGTCTTCTCGAAAAGTTTAACAACACACTGCCGTTGCCTTCATGAAAGCCAGAGAATTAAAATAAAGCAAATAGAACGAAAATGGTTTGCTGATCCGTTCATGTTTATATACAGCCTGTCTGTGGAGTTACGCTTGTCTGTCTGATCACCAGTCTGTCTGTCTCTTTGTGTGTCTGTTTATCTGTGTGCTAAACTACTGACTGGATTTGGTGTCACCATGACCGGCCAACGTGCCGTTTTTGAGCCACTCCCTATGAGAACCCTACTGTGACTCATTTGCCTCCCCAACATGCACACACACACACACACACGCACACAAGTACGCCTCGTCCATGTTACAATCATTGACCACATCTTGAGCAGGCTTTGGTTACCACGTTTGACCCACATCTGATTTCATCAAGAAAATAACCGCTTGACCATTTCATTCTTTTGTCATGCTCCCATCTCTCGAGGTTGCTCGTTTCATTTCTATGGATTTCTATGAATGGAGAGGATAGTGTGCCTTTATACGTCCAGTTTTGCCTGAAACAGTAGGCTCGGAGGGCTTTGTGGAAGGTGCCACGGGGAGGCAAAGAGCCGTCCCATGCTGGGTCGCACACATCACCTTCTAGATCAATTTTCTGCAATTTTCACCTCAAAGCCAAACTAAGAAATGTTTTCAATACACATTTTTTTCTGAAAATACTGAACACCTCCCCCCCATAGTCCTGTTTTTTATTTGACTTTTTTTGTAAAGCTCTTATCCATTTGTAGGTACTTCATTTTCTTTTTGCATTGTGTTATATCTTGTGATTCGGTTCATTTCCTCTGCCATTACTTTTAGCTTTCTATGGGTGGTGACACACTTCTTTTTTATTATCTGTGACATACTCTGCAGTTTCTTTTCTTTTTCTTTTTCTTTTTTTGGGGGTGGGGTTTCCCCATTTTTCTCCTCAATTGTACTTGGTCAAATTTCCGAGCCATCTCGGTCGCTGCTCCACCCCCTCTGCTGATCTGGGGAGGGCTGCAGACTACCACATGCCTCCTCCAATACATGTGGAGTCACCAGCTGCTTCTTTTCACCTGACAGTGAGGAGTTTCACCAGGGGGTTGTAGCATGTGGGAGGATCACGCTATTCCCCCCAGTTCCCCCTCCCCCCTGAACAGGCGCCCTGACCCACCAGAGGAGGCGCTAATGCAGCGACCAGGACACATACTCATCGGGCTTCCCACCTGCAGACATGGCCAATTGTGAAGCCGGAGGTAACACAGGGATTCAAACCAGCGATCCCCATGTTGGTAGGCAATGGAATAAACCGCTATGGCCCCCGCGCACCCTGCACTCTGCAATTTCTGTTTTGAAAGGTGCTTTATATTATTATTATGGCAATTATTATTGTGGGATAAAGGGGATTAAAACGTCCCACCATGGGAATTCGGGAGCCCTGATGAGTGACCGATGGCTGAGTTAACTGGTGGTTACTGGTGGCTAATCCCA
>NC_079221.1:31245399-31322899 GCF_029633865.1 Lampris incognitus | reverse complement strand
AGAACAGAAAATATAAAGTAAAACCTCCTGGTCTGTGCTGGAATTAAAGAGGAAGAGGAGAGAGAGGTGCACACACACACACACACACACACACACACACACACACACACACACACACACACACACACACACACACACACACACACACACACAAAAAGCAAGAGAAAACATGAGAGAAAAAGAAGAGAGAGAGATGGAGGCAGGAGAGGAGACTAGGAGACTGGGAGATGAGGGGGAACCTGTAAAATAAGAGGACCTGTGAGTGACAGCAGGGTGCCTGTATGACAGAATGGGTGAAAGTGGAGAGGACATTCCTCAAACACTCACCTTTAGTTGAGCAACAGACAATGCAGTCTGTTTCAGCCAGGCATACATGTATGCACTGCACCCGGCAAGCCATTAAGTGTGTAGGCAAGTCTGTTTATTTCTTCATGTGTGTGTGTGTGTGTGTGTGTGTGTGTGTGTGTGTGTGTGTGTGTGTGTGTGTGTGTCTGAGAAGGAGGGAGAGAGAGAGAGAGAGAGAGAGAGACGAAGGTGTGTATTGTAGGTTAAAGGCCCCTATATGACCCCATATATTTGCATATTTTGAAATTACGCATGAAATTTGGAAGAGATGTGAGTCACGAAAAAAATTAAAAGAAAGAAAGAAAGAAGAGAGGAAGAAAGAAAGAAAGAAAGAAAGACAGAGAGAAATGTAGGCTTACTCTCAGTTAAACAAACACTATTCCTGGCACACCTGCCCATGTTGTACCACAGGCCGCAGTCATGGTTGCCCCAAGGGAGCATGGGAAAAAGGAAGGAGAGATGGAAGGAAGGGTAGGAAGGAAAGGAAAAATGTAAGGAATGAAGGTTGATCACAGCCTGGCAGGTCTGTGCAGAGACAGCAGGAGCAGAGAACTGGAGGTAAGGCTGCAGAAATGGCCCGGAGCTGCATCTTTGCGTCTCTCTCTCTCTCTCTCTCTCTCTCTCTCTCTCTCTCTCTCTCTCTCTCTCTCTCTCTCTCTCTCTCTCTCTCTCTCTCTCTCTCTCTATCTTCACCTGTCCTCACAGAAGACTTGCTACTGATAAACCCACAGTACATCTAACCCAGTCTCTTTCTCTATGACAGATCTTTGTGAACGTCCCTCTGTCTTTCACCCTCATGGCTTTACTCTCATTTTGTGATGTAAGTCATTCATAGGGTCTTTTTTCACCGGAGTGTAGTGTGACTATATGAGGAACCAAGACAGCTAGGGCACATCAGAGCACAGCATGTCTCAGTGTGGTACAGCACTTAGCATAGCATTCTTGATCTTATCAACTACCAATTAAAGGTCACAAACCTGCATTTATTGAAAAAAAGAGTTAATATCTTACCAAAATACTGGTTCCCACTCATTTGTTATCATTGGTCCATTCATAAATGCTATCAGATCTTCATCATGATTGTTAAAACTATAGATTTGGAAAAGAGAAATTATGGCTCACAGGTAATACCTGAACAGTCCAACAGATTTCTCTATAGGGTGGAATGTCATTCGAGTGCATAGACGAGAAAACATCAAAGCAACTTCATTAGAAAGTGATACTGTGCAATCTTCACCAGTGATTGCAGCAATTTAGCCCTGTCCCATGTTTTCAAACCATAATTGACCCCTTATTGCATCAAATGTAAGTGGATGGCACACTTAGATCTCTCATAATGAGATGTACTAGACTGTAATAACAGTTTAATTGTTGAAAAAATGTTGTCGATAACAGTTGTGGTCTGATAATTTCATAGTAATGCTGGTGGTTCATTTCCACCCCTCTTTACCCATCACAACTATTTGCAATTAGGCCAACAATGTACGTTCTGCCTTAAAATATCGATGAAAAAGAAAAAAAAACTTTCATCTAACTGTAATCAATAAAAAAGTTGCATTTTTTCATTCCTCTCGATCACATTTGTTCATTAAAACACCCTCATTGCTTTTCTTGGATCAATCTGTGAAACCCAACCCAAATAGTTTAGTCAGAGGTATGCTACACATGATTCATTGACTTAATCACACTTAGTAATGAAGAAATGCATGAACATTCCTCATAATTTTTGGTCACACCCAGATGTAGAGTAATTTAGACCTCATTCTTTGCAGACATTTACCCACGCTTGGCCTGGGAAACTTCTACCTGAATTGGCTGTACTGTGTCACTCTCCCCCCTCCCCCCTGCCCCGCTTCAACTCCCTTTATCTGCGGACTTATTCAGCATGAAAAGCCCACCAAAACCATGCTAACTTACTCTGGATATTGAGAGGCAGGTTCATGACACTTGCCTTCTATTGTCGGTAAGTAGCAACTACCCTCAATTACAAACCATCATTTTCAATATTACCAAATCCACGCTGGATGCAAAAGTAAACATAAAATAGACAGGTTAAACTACATTGAGTATTCAAAAGATGGAATATCCAAAGGAATTGAATCGAGTGCAACTGGACTTGGTATATATCCGTGAAGACGTTTCGCCTCTCATCCAAGAGGCTTCATCAGTTCGTGCCTTTCTGACTAGACCGGTGTAACCCTGTGGTTAAATTATAGGCCTTAGATATATTACATTGCACTATTAGATAAGAGTTTAGCCTATGTTTGTTATTTTGTATACCTTTTGAATATGAATATATTATATTGTTGATATTGTTCTGCAAAACAGTTGTTTACCAAATGTGAAATGCACTTGCTTTAGTGGAAACTTACCTTGAATGTGATTGGTTGAGAGGGCAGCGAAAAAACGTCAGCACGAGCAGACTGGACGGAGGAGGAGGTCTCTCGTCCCTTATGTGAGCGAAACGGAGCAGTTTGATGTCGAGTTGTTATATGCTATTTTGCGGCGAGAGAAATGTAATTGAAGTTTAGTGAACAGTGATGTGTGCGGGTGTCTGACCGAGACCCATCCCGGGAACTGTTTGTGTGAACTGTGGAGACAAACTGACTACTCGTCAGTCCCATATGGGGACCCAGCGATGTTACGGAGCGAGCTAGCCAGTCGGTGTTCGTTGTTAGCACAGCAAGACGGGCGAATGGACTGGATGCGGTAAGGGGCTCTCCCCACAGTGAGTCGGGCCGTCTTCTAGTTTAGCGAAGTAACATTATCAGTTACAGTGTAGTGGTGGGTTCATGCGACCATCGAGGAACGCAGAAGGAGTCGTCTGTTGCCGTGTTGGGCTGCCGAGGCGAGCGCACGGTTCGACCGTGAGATGGTGCTAACGGCTAACTAGCCAGTTAGCTAGGATGGCTGCCTGCCTGACGTTCGCTGCTGCGCTGCGGCGGGAAGCGCGAGACGAAGAGGAGCAGTCTTTGTGAGTACAAGTTGGATGTGCGGGCTCCCAAGGGGAGCGAAGAGGGCTGTTTAGGGTCCCCACGTACCCGATAAAGAAACAGGCCTGCAACTGGGGGTTGACTTTCTTTTATTTTATTGCCGGCTTAGTTATAGGGTTATTGGGCTGTATGCTAATGTGTTAGTCTGATTAATTTGTGTATATCTGAATGCAGATGCTCATTAGCCATTGAGGCTTATCACTTTCATTCATTCTAATAATTATTACTCATAATACATTTGTACATATAATTCTATGTACCTGTGTGAGTGTGGATTATTCATGTGTGTTTATTCCTGTGGTGTCTAGACCATGGTAGATTGCCTTAAAGGGGTCATATACAATATTTGAGCGCCTTAAAGGGGTAGTCAACTTTTTAGTTGGAGTTACCAGATGACACTGTAAGACATTTAGAGCCTTTAGAACATATTTTAAACACATAAGAAGCGAAGTTAACATACTTCAATAGCTTATTGGATACCGAGTTGTATAGAGAACTCAGGAGCGTTGTCCTTGACAGTTAAAAAGGATAGATAGCGCTACACCAAGCTAGTCTGCCTGGCTGGTGATGAAACTCAGATATTTATCCTCTTTGGAGTCGTTATCAGAGCTAACGATGTCCATGGCTCTTTGTGTTCCGATGTTTAGCAACGCCCGGTGGGATGAACCAGTCTTTGCAACACGTTCCAAAAACACCAACTGGGTGAGTGATGAGGAGAAAAGGAACAGAAGGAATAACATAGTCACCCCGTATGTTTCTGGGGTTTCCGAGAAACTCAGGAGAATTGTTAACAAACACCGTATCCCGGTATACTTCAAACCCAGCAACACACTCCGACAAAGACTGGTTCATCCCAAAGACCGTGTACCACACACCCAAAAAAGCCATCTGGTGTATGCTGTACAATGCAATGACGATTGCACTGACCTATACATAGGAGAAACCAAACAACCACTACACAAACGGATGGCCCAACACAGAAGACCAAACTCCTCAGGACAAGACTCAGCAGTCTATCTACACCTAAAGGAGAAGACACACTCCTTCGAGGACAGCAACGTACACATTTTGGACAGAGAAGATAGATGGTTTGAAAGAGGGGTGAAGGAAGCCATCTATATGAAACTGGAAAAACCATCCCTCAACAGAGGAGGAGGTCTGCGACACCACCTATCTCCCACTTACAATGCCGTCCTTTCATCTCTACCCAGGAGACTCAAGAAGCCTAACCTCCAAGAACCACAGTCGGTCACTAACGGCTCCAACAACTCATGACCACTGAATGGAGCACTAACGAAATCGAAACTAACACCCCCAACGACCGTTGCTGCTTAACATCGGATCACAAAGAGCTATGCACATCAATAGCTCTGATAACGACGGGCATTGCTACACATCGGAACACAAAGAGCCATGGACATCGTTAGCTCTGATAACGACTCCAAAGAGGATAAATATCTTAGTTTCATCACCAGCCAGTCAGACTAGCTTGGTCTAGTTAGAAAGGCACAAGCTGATGAAGCCTCTTGGATGAGAGGCGAAACGTCTTCACGGACACCAAGTCCAGTTGCACTCGATTCATTTCCTTTGGATAACCATGACCTGGATGAATGAGAACATTCGCAGACAAAAGATGGAATACGATGAACTAGAAACAAATAACAGAAATAATAAACGCATGGGGTTTCCTATCCTTCAGCAATATTCTACTGCAACAAATCTGGATTCCCACAGAATAGGACTACAATATATTAAGGAGATAGTCTTCCACCAAAGTGGAAATTGCATCATTGTCTGCTCACCCTCACGGCAGAATAAACGTGGATTAGTGTTGTGTTTCAATACAACACTGAAGGAGTTATCCAACAAAATATAAGAGCAGTTTTCTTCCACACAGTTGCAGGGGATGGTGTCCACATTATTGGAGTTCCAAAAATGGCAAAACATGACCGTTAAAGTACTCCATAGGGTTTGTGCAGCACAGTCCAAGTGTTACGAAGCCATTCCATAGATCTGTGAGACGAAGAATGTCTCTGCTTCTTGCGAGAACATCTCTGTTTTTACATCTCTGAACATGAATGTGTGAGATTTGTTTTGAAAGCAAGGGAGGAAGGGACAATTTTCAGTAAATAAAAGTTTAAATTTCAATATTTTCTACTCACAGATCTATCGTATGGCTTCAGAAGACTTGGATTGTGTTGCACTTGGATTGTGCTGCACTAGTTGTTGGAACACGGGGCTTGATGTTTCCAGGAACCATCTCAATTCAGAAATACTGTGCAGATCACAAAGTTGCTTTCACAAGTATGTGGGACTCAAATGGGATTATTTACAATTTGTGAGAAAATGCCATTTTTTTAGAAGAATTCCAAAATTTTGGAAGTAAGTTTGGCGAGACTCTCATCTGAGAGTTGACTGTATTTATTTAACAAGATCAAAATATGTTTATTTAACCAGCAATCAAAGCTTGCAGAGTGACATGAAGTGTGAGTGAACACAGACCCAGAAGTTGAAATGACTCTGTAATAGATTAAAAAAAAAACTGATCAAAAATTTAGCGCTGAGCAAAGCAAGCAAGCTCAGCAAATATATGCTACCAGCTGGTTTTTTAAGACACTAAGCAAATATGTTCCATCTTAGAATTGAAACATTAACTATCATTCATGTTTGGATAACTTGCAGATCTGATGTTGAACATACAACATGCAAATACCTCTGTGTGTCAACAGCTTGTGTTTAGCCACCAAAAGGATGGATAAAGTGTTCCATCTCGGTTGCCTCATGGAAAATCCAGTCATCAGAGACAACTGGACGACTGTACAAGTCAACCCATGGCCTGTCTGCTTCATCCAGTTTTGCTCTATATTTTCTCAACCCATCTTCTTAACCGAACCCAACTATTCCACAGTGTTGTGGACTTTTCCATTTTGTGTATATTCTCATCTTTCCTAATACTTGTTGCCGCCGTGTCTTGGTCAGGCCTCATTTGAAAAATACATTTTAAAGTGACTTTCTGGTCAAATAAAAGTTTGTTAAAAAAGGGGCGTGGGTTGCTTGATTTCGGATGTGTCATTAGAACCACCCACCCCCCTTCTATCTCTGAGGTTTGACTTTAGCGGCTTAAGACCATGGCATAAAACAGAGGAGGAGCAGAAGGTAGGAGGTGGAAAGGAGGAGGAAGAGGGAAAACACAACCCCTCTGAAGAGTCGAAGATTAAAGGGTACGGCTGCCTGCCCCTCTTTGCGTTATTAATTCCCAAATTACTAATCATACTCTCTCTCAGAAGTTTTGAAAGGTTAGTTGATGATGCAGCAATTTCAACTTGTATAGGGCAGATAACTTTGATCATAGTGGGAGAGCGGCCTGGGTCAATTGTAAGGGGGGAGACTAGGGCTCACGCTAGAGAAACTATGTGGGCAGAGAGAGAGGGAGAGAGCGAGAGAGAGAAGGGGCTACTGAGCATCACACAGAAAGATTTGGATATGGCCTAGGTTGACTTAACTAAATGTAAAGTATAACTTAACACTAACTTTTAATTTCCATTGACAGTTTTACTTTGATTTTAAGTCACTGTTAGAAAGTAAATTAAAAATAAAAACTTTTTCAACTTTTATCTATTTATGAAAATAAGATGCTATTCAAACAGAATTAAAGGTTAGTGAGGATAGGGCCACAAGCCAAATTTAATAGGTGTAATATATGTTTTATGGTCAAGAAAAATTTAAAGAGATGTAATATGGATTGTGGTAAATGGACTGCATTTATACAGCTCTTTTCCCATCGCTCAGGACATTTGACAGTTACTGCCTGACATTCACCCATTCACACGTACTGTCAGCATATGCTGCCCTGCAAGGGGCCAAACCTGGTCATCAGGACCAGTTAGGATTTCAGTGTCTGGCCCAAGGACACTTTGACTCAAAGTGAAGAGAAACCAGGATTGAAACCAGCAACCTTAGCAACTGCCACCCCATTTGAGTCAAAGTCAAATTTACATCCCTGCAGGAGGCAGAATGTGCCTTGATTGGCTGTGTCACCCGTGTTCTTCTTCTTCTTCTTTTGGCTTGTTCCCCGTTTCTCAGGGATTGCCACAATGGATTTTATAGTTTCTATCGGTACCCTGTGAGGGCACAGCACCGATGGCAGTCATTGTTAACTTGGGCCTCGACCGATTAGGTATGGTCTTGTCAAGCCGCATAATAATTTGGCAAAATTTTACATTGGATGCCCTTCCTGACACAACCACTAACCCTGTGGACGGGGGCGCAGGTAAAGTGCTGGATCCCATCCCAGTATTCATGCACTTGCGCCCATGTCTGTCGCTCAAGGGACTACAGTACCCAATATTATTACCCAATATAATATAAAGTGTGTTAACTCTGGAGAGGTGGATGATGCCATGTTTTCTTAATAATTGATTTTTTTTTCAGGTCTGCTTTATGACATTTGAGAAATCATGCAGGGTATCTTCTCAAAGGCTTCTATTATACACTTTAATGCATGAGGTCCATCCACATTTTCTGGAAGACTTGTAAAATGTACCAAAGTAATACAGTAATATTGTTGAGTGAGGATTTCAACAGTGCGCTTCAACAATACTGTCCAAGCGGGTTGGAAAAGATTGCCAACAGTTGTAGAGAATGTATGACAGATGAGGAAAGTATGTACAGATAAAAGACCAAACGCTAATGGCACTTTAAGTGCATTCCTTTGTTTGGGGGCAATAATCAGGACATCAAGCACCCTCAGATGTATTTTTGACCTCAGCGAGAGCCAGTTCTCTGAGGCTGACGTGAGATTAAAGTAATAGCTGAGATCGTCTACCATCAAGATTGTTAACAACTTCAATTTTCAACATTATTGGCTACAGTTACAGTTGGATATGTATGAATAAAATCAGGAATTAGGAATCAGGAATCCGGAACAATTTATTGTCATTTCAATCATGTACTTGCGTACACAAAATAAACAAAATTTCATTTCTCCCACCCCACAGTAGTGCAACACAAAAGATAAAAACACATCCAAAAATTCCCAAAACGACACCACCAAAAACATACAAAAACAGAGAGAACAAAGCAAAAAAAACAAAACAAACCATTAACATCACCATCCATTCAGTGCAGCACAGTCCAAAAATTCCACTGTCCAGAGAACAAACACCAGCCAGGATGACTGTTGGAACTGCTGGTCTGCATGGGCTAGCAGTTAGCTTAGCCTGCCCTGCTTCCATGTCCTGTCAGACCGCTCTTGGTGTTTCCTCTTCGGGTGCAGCTCCAGGCAGGGCTGTGGTCCTTGGGCCCACCGGACGCAGCAGACCAGGCTCCCTCAGCCAATCCAACATTAGCTCTCCCAGCCAGACACCTTCAACACACCTCACCGGCACCCCACATGATGACACAAATGCAGACACAGACAAAAACACTGCACAGTTAATGCTAGGTGAGGCCGCCACCAGACCGCCTTGGTCTTTCTTCTTGGGCACATCTCCGGGCAGGGCTGTGGTCCCTGGGCCCACAAGACACAGCAGACCAAGCTGTCTCAGCCGATCCAATACCAGCGCTCCCAGCCATTAAAAAAAAAAAATCGACGATCAAAATAAAAACTTCGAATGATGACACAAACTTAGACGCGGATATAGACATGGACAAAGGCACTACATTGTCAGTACTGGGTGAGGCCGCTGCAAACGTAAGTTCGCGCCACCATTGTCCCACAAATTAATGAATGAAAACCTAATACAAGTCAAACAAAAATTGTATGCTGGCCAATTGACATTAAGTCATTTCCTATGTTCATATGCCTATCCCATTACATATCATATACATTTGTTTGCAGTATGTGGCAGTACCTTAGTAACCATGTCCAGCTGTATGGAAGGATATACATATTTTTATATGCAAGTTTCAATGAAGGTGAACATGTATTCTCTTTTGGTCAACTTGTATTTGAATCTTTGGAGGTGTATTTGTGTTTTGATGTACAGATTGTGGCGATGAATTTCATAACGTAGGACAACAAAGGATCTGTCCACCTAGCCATAACACTGAATGAGGACACTTGGCGTTGTTGACTCTCATCTCTCATCTGCTTTCCCAACCACGAGGCCTCCCCACCAAATCCAGTTAAACAGTCTTGTTTCAGCAAGTTAAACCTGACTCCCAACATTTAACCAAACCAAAGTGAACTTTCTTTTTCCTCAAACCCAGATTCCTCCTCCTGCCCCGCCCGCACCACTCCTCTAGGTCATTAGCTACATTTCAGATGCCACATGTAGCATAAATAAATAATCAATTCTCCTAACTTGCATGACAAATGCTCCCAAAACTTAGAGAGCATCATCTCCTCAGTCCATTAGATCATCTCCTCATTTTCCAGCCCCATACCCTGCTGAGGCCTATAAGGACATGATGTTCTATGAAAGATGCAACAAGTGGAAAGCAACGGATGGAGAGCTTCTTTTTAAGCAGAGGGATTTATGGTTTATTCAGTGTGTCACCAAAGAGATGGGAGGTGGAGCGTACTTAAACAGTGAGGGCCAGATTTGATCTAATGACAGTGGTGGGAGATGGGGAGGAACAGATGGGAGTGTTGGCTTGGCTTAACAGCCAAAGGCTGTTCACCCCTCAACATGTGTAGTATCGTGCCATTCGGCAAATGCTTTTATTCGAAGTGACTTGCAACACCCCTGAGTGCATCACGTCTATACTTAAATCATCTAAGTCCCTTGTGGAAGACGTGGACAGTGAGCATCTTCCATTTTTTCCTGTTCTTTTGAGGCAATGCATTATGCCCAAACATTTAACCTCACACGGGTGGGGCTTGCACCAGGTAGTTTTCAGCGGCACTTGTCTTATCTGTCCTGAAGGGAAGAGGAAATTTCCAGATCTCGTAATCAGTTGAGCAAAGACAACAACTTTTTCTGTTTGCTGAACTTTAATTTTGAACTTATCGTTGTCTGAAAAGGAAATGACCAGAAGGAATTTTTTTTATCTCGTTAGGCACCTGTTGAAACCTTTGTTGCTTAACATAGATAACAATTAGCAAGTAACGTGTAACCCCAGCCCTTCTACGCACACTTACAAACTTGCAAGTGTTTGTTTTATAGTTGTAAATAATATTAGTTTTTAAAAGATCAAGTTTCAAAAGTTTGCGTTTTTCAAATTGTAATTTATAACATATAACTTTGTTAAAAAGTAATCAGAAACAGACCATAGGTTAAATAATATTTTTTGTCAGAGTACTCAATATACGTGACACCACACAACTCAAAAAGTTGACTAAACTGTTTTTTAAATTACTTCCCAGTGATTATCCAGTGTTTCTGGCATTCAGTGTTATACTGTGTGGCAAAGCCCACATCTGCTATTTGACCCAGATCTGAACAATAACATTTTCCACTGTTTTTTTTGTTGTTGTTTTTTTAAACAGAACTAGATTATTTACTTCGAAGCCTAAAAGGTCTTGTGGCAGGTAGGTGATTAGCCACAAAGTTTCAATATTTATTTATACTATGAATAATTCTTTTGGAAGGCCTTAAAGCTGGGAGGATTTCATGACGATGAGTACCAAAGTGTGCAATTGTAAACCAAACAATTTGATTTACAAATTGAATCTTGTTATGTACATTAAGCACTTTGGGTGTCAAGAAAAGCGCTATATAAATGTAATTATTATTATTATTATTATTATCATTACATTCTGCATGTTCAGAGATAGTTAAGCAGTTATGTCTGGTGCCTCTAGAGTCCCATTTTTATGTTATCTGGCTTAGGCCTGAACACCCCCATAGCCAGCTATGAGGTCGCCGAGGTCTGGACCTCGGTACATTTTCCCTCTCTGGCTGATGTGTTTTGCATTGTGTGTGTGTGTGTGTGTGTGTGGGGGGGGGGGGGTGAATGAACATGATTTTATTTTGTGAATGAAATTGTTTTGACATCGTTATTAATCCCCCTGCTGACGCATCTATTAGGCTAATTTTAGAGCATAGCCTAGGCAGAATATGCTGTAGGCCCTATGATCGTATCGATCCACCAAATAATGATAATGATGTAGATGAATAATCATGGACAGTCAGATTTTGTTGTAGTTATTTATTTATTTATTTATTTATTTATTTATTTTCCCACTCTTTTTCTCCCCAATTTTACTTGGCCAATTACCCTACTCTTCACATCCGGCTTCCCACCTGCAGACATGCCCAATTGTGTCTGTAGAGACACCCGACCAAGCTAGTAGTTACTCCTTTTATTTACTCGTTTATTTTAGAAAATAGTTAAGATAAACTTTTTTTTTCCAGAATATTTTCAATTATTTGTCCTAAAGGTTTATTTGCTGTTTGTGGGTTACATTATGATTCACATGCATTAAAAATTCCCGAGAATGCAGGAAATTATATGTCTGAAACGCAGATTTTCCTGGGGAAAAAAGAAAAAAGTACAGATGTACATCTATAAAATAAACCTGCTCTACTTATGTGTCTGGACCTCAGTTCAAGGTTTTCCCTGGCTATGGCTCTGGGCTTGCACTCTGCCAAGACCTTTCTTTGCTGTGCCTCCCCTTCTCTGTCCCTCGCAGCTTTCCCCTTGTTTGAACAAATAGAAAATACTAAAGGTGAGTGGACTGCCCACACTACTTTTCTTTTTTTTTTTGGGAGGGGGTGCATTACTTTGAATTTCTTGCAAAAAGTCATGCTTCCGTTCATTCTAATACACTACAATTGTTCTGCCCCTGCTAGTGTGTAGTGTCCAGCCTGATAGCTCGGCAGACAGATAACAGATTCCCAAGAAAAACTCAAGATTCAGAAGGAGTTCCGTTTAAAGCCTTTACTCAAAAAAATCTGTAAAACTAAACATACATCTAAAATACAGGTCAATTCCATATAAACTCAAATCAGACTAATACATCCACTATTTGTACACACAACCATGTAAAATTAATCAATTGCAAAAAAAAAACAAAAACTGATGCGTTTACCTTCAGGCTAACTTACATTATAACTTCCATTGCCGCGCTAGCGGCTAGCTTCGGGCTAACTTACGTTACAATTCCCATTGACATGCTAGCGGTTAGCATATGGCTACGGATTAACTATAGAATGGACTTCCTCTTATTATTACTGATTTCCATAAACATTTATGAGAGAACTGAACGTAAAAATACCTACAGGCAAACGTTTTATGGCCAGACAATGAGAGACAAAAGAGAGGACGATACTGTGTCTGTTGTACATATTGTAACGTGCATGGATAAGTAGACACGCTGGCCGCTGGTTTGCGGGTCGGACCCTTTAGTCGACTGGTTAACGTTGTCGCTTGCGGAGCGGGAGATACAGATTCGCGTCCCGGCGATGGTCTCCCAAACTGCCCCCCGAATTCGCTACAATATTGTGACTTCCGCACGGGCTACGGCAAATGTACAGGCACAATTCAAAAGGCGACGCAAATATGCAACGAACCCCAAAAACCGCCACAACACTCCTGCAGCCAGACAACACACACTTTTTCCGTGGTTTACACAATTTGATTATGTGAGATATAAATGCATTCTGACTTGTTGCCGGGCAACAAGTCAGAATGCAAAGAGAAGAGAGCGACCACAGACCACCACCAAAGCCAAAGACAAGAGCCGACACAAGAAAGAAGCAACAAACCAAACAGTCTCAAACAGTCAGTACAGAAGAAGAGGATAGTGAAGAGGGCTCGACCGACTCATCTACAGAGTCTGAGTACGAGAGACCGATACCAAGACCCTACAGCACTTACCTGGAAGATGTCCTGAACAACCGTAGAGCTGCACTGTAACAAGCAGTTATCCCTCAGGAGGAAGAGAAGCCTCCTGGTGCTAGAACTGAAGAGAATAATGACGAAGAACCAAATGATGACAACAATGACGAAGACCAAAGTGAAGAAGAAGAAGAGAGGGAGAATGAGTCTGAAGAAGAGTTAGCTCAAGAGTCAGAGTCTGACATAGATGAGGGCCAAGCTAGCAGCGTAGATGAGGAAGCTAGTCCCCAAAGACAACCAGTAGGTAGGCCGAAGAGGTCAGTAAAGCCAGTCATAAGACTTAACTATGATGAGCCAGGAAAAGCCAGAGATATGCCTATAACTATAGTACACAGAGGTGTCATTATCAGGATAGGAAAGAGTTAGTGCACCACACTTAGTTTATACCCTCAGATGTTCAGACACCTTACTAGTTAGATTTAGGTGAATGAGGGCATTCACACGTTCAGTAGGGGGAGGGTGTAACCCTGGGGTTAAATTATAGGCCTTAGATATATTATATTGCACTATTAGATAAGAGTTTGGCCTATGTTCGTTATTTTGTTTACCTTTTGAATATGAATATATTATATTGTTGATATTGTTCTGCAAAACAGTTGTTTACCAATGTGAAATGCATTTACTTTTATTGTTGAAAACTTACCATTGTTGTGATTGGTTGGCTGTGGAGAGAATAACTTACCTTGAATGTGATTGGTTGATAGGGCAGCGGGGAACGTCAGCGCGAGCAGACTGAACTGGGAGAGAAAGTAGGTCACTCGTCCCTTGTGTGAGCAAACGGAGCAGTTTGATGTCGAGTTGTTATATGCTATTTTGCGGTGAGAGAAATGCAATTGAAGTTTAGTGAACAGTGATGTGTGCGGGTGTCTGACCGAGACCCATCCCGGGAACTGTTTGTGTGGACTGGGGAGACAAACTGACTACTCGTCAGTCCCATATGTGGACCCAGCGACGTTACGGAGCGAGCTAGCCAGTCGGTGTTCGTTGCTAGCACAGCAAGACGCGCGAATGGACTGGATGCGGTAAGGGGCTTGCCCCACAGTGAGTCGGGCCGTCTTCTAGTTTAGCGAAGTAACGTTATCAGTTACAGTGTAGTGTTGTGTTCATGCGACCATCGAGGAACGCAGAAGGAGTCGTCTGTTGCCGTGTTGGGCTGCCGAGGCGAGCGCACGGTTCGACCGTGAGATGGTGCTAGCGGCTAACTAGCCAGTTAGCTAGGATGGCTGCCGGCTTGACGTTCGCTGCTGCACTGCGGTGGGAAGCGCGAGACGAAGAGGAGCATTCATTCTTTGTGAGTACAAGCTGGATGTGCGGGCTTCCAAGGGGAGCGAAGGGGGCTGTTTAGGGTCCCAACGTACCCGATAAAGAAACAGGCCTGCAACTGGGGGATTGACTTTCTTTTATTTTTATTGCCGGCTTAGTTATAGGGTTGTTGAGCTGTATGCTAATGTGTTGGTCTAATTCATTTGTGTGTATATGAATGCAGATGCTTGTTAGCCATTGAGGCTTATTACTTTCATTCATTCTAATAATTATTACTCATAATACATTTGTATATATAATTCTATGTACCTGTGTGAGTGTGGATTATTCATGTGTGTTTATTCCTGTGGTGTCTAGGCTATGGTAAGTGACATGTTGAGTTAGCCTTAAACAGGCCGTCCACCATATTTTTACAACCTTAAAGGGCTAGTCCACCTTTTTACTGGAAGTAACCTAGTGACACCCAGAGATGTGTAGACTATAGTACATAACCTTAAGGGGCTAATACACCATATTTTAGAACCTTAAAGGGCTAGTCCACCGTTTTAATATAAGTTCCTCGGTGACACATTGAGGTGTCTAGATCATGTTAGATTGCCTTAAAGGGGTCATATGCCATATTTAAGCGCCTTAAAGGGGTAGTCAACCTTTTTAGTTGGAGTTACCAGATGACACTGTAAGACATTTAGAGCCTTTAGAATATACTTTAAACACATAAGAAGCGAAGTTAACATACTTCAATAGTTTATTGGATACCGAGTTGCATAGAGAACTCAGGAGCGTTGTCCTTGACAGTTAAAAGAGATAGATAGCTCTACAAACAACAGCAACAAAGTCCACTGCACATTTGTCATGGGGAAGACCAGAGTGGCTCCACTTAAGCCCATGACTATTCCTCCCATGGAACTCATTGCAACCACCATGGCTGCCCACATAGACAAGACGCTGAGAGCGAACATGCAGCTGGAACTCCAAGAGTTTGCGTTCTGGTCAGACAGCACAACTGTGCTGAAGTATATCAGAAACAGAATAAGCAGATTCCACAATTTTGTCGCTAACTGAGTGGAGACTATCTTGAAGATCTCTAAACCATATCAGTGAAGATATGTTAATACCTCACAGAACCCTGCAGACTACGTGTCAAGGGGACTCAAGGCAGATACTTGGTTGCAGGGGCCGGACTTTCTCACCAAGCCTATGAAAGACTGGCCCGACAACCCAGACCACCCTGGGGACCTAACCACAGAGGACCCAGAGGTCAGGAATGTCATGGTTAGTGCTACTGCAGCTAAAGATCAAAGGGATGCAGTACTGGAGTTCATGCAGTAATTCTCTTCCTGGCTTCGCCTTATGAAGGTGGTCGCTTGGATGCTTAAGGTTAAGAGCACACTGCTGAGCCTGTGTCATAAGAGGAAGGAGTTGGACGCTACTCCCTCTCCACTTGACGTCGATAAGGAGATGAGGAACTTTAAGGCAAGTCTCCCGAGAGCAGACACTTGAAAGCTCACAATGACAACCTTACAGAAGCAGAGCAGGAGATCCTTTGTCATTGTCAAGGAAAGACGTTCTCCAAAGAAATATCTGCACTTCAAAGGTGTGAGGGAGTGAAGAAAAGCAGCACCCTTTTCAGGCTTAATCCAGTCCTCCAAGAGGACATCCTCAGAGTAGGAGGAAGACTCAGCAGGGCCGCTATGCCTGAGTAGTCAAAGCAGCCAGCGATCCTGGACAATGATTTTCATGTCGCAAAGTTGATCCTCAGAGAAATCCATAAGAACTTGGGTCACAGTGGTCGCAATCATATGCTCTCCAAGTTGCAGTCCAAGTATTGGATCCCTGGTGCAAACTCTTCTATAAGGAGAATCCTATCCAAGTGTGTCATGTTTGTCGATGCTCACATGGAGCTCCAGGGCAACAACAAATGGCCGACAAACCTCCAGAGTCCTGCCAGACGAGCCTTCGTTTACCAACACTGGAGTGGGCTACTTTGGCCCATTCAAAGTAAAACATGGAAGAAGTATGGTGAAAATATATGGCATAATTTTTACATGCCTGGCAATCCGTGCAATACATTTAGAGGTTGCGTCTTCACTGGATATGGACTCCTTCATAAATGTTCTTCGTCGTTTCATAGCTAGAAGAAGCCAGGTAAAAATACTGTGCTCAGACAATGGAACAAACTTCGTTGGAGCCCATCGTGAGCTGAAGAGAGCCATTGGAGAGTGGAATAGCTCCAAGATCGAGAACACTACATCAGAGTGGCATCCAGTGGATGCTTAATCCTCCCACTGGCTCCCACCATGGAGGAGTCTGGGAGAGGTTGATCAGGCCTGTAAGGAAGATCCTGAGCACCACCCTTAAGCTACAGACACTTGACAAGGAGGGCTTACACAGTCTATGATGTGAGGCAGAGGCCATCATCAACAGTCGGCCTATAACCAAAGTGTCCAGTGATCCAAATGATCTAGAAGCACTTATGCCTGATCACCCCTTGCTCCTCAAGACCAAGCAATCTCTACCCCCAGGCCTGCTTGACAAGCAGGATCTCTATGCACGCAGGAGGTGGAAACAGATCCAGTATATGGCAGACATATTCTGGAAGTGATGGACAACAGTATATCTGCCACAGCTGCAAGAGTGCCATAAGTGGTCCCATCCATCTTGCAACTTCACCATTGGAGACATCATGTCGATCATCGATGACTCAGCACCACACAACTCCTGGGTCATGGGAAAGGTCATTCAGGCAGTCCCAGACAAGTTTGGACTGGTATGTCAGGTCTGCATAAAGACCAGGACCAGTACACTGGATAGGCCCATCATGAGGTTTTGTCTCCTACAGGAGGCTGAATGAGGCAGTGGTAAATACTATCCTCTAACTGGGGCCATGTGGTAGTAACCTCTGAGCCCCAAGGTAAATGGTAAATCAAGCAACGAAGAAAGAAGACTGCTTAAATAGGAGGACATCAATTTCTTGGGCTCCACATGTTGTATATAGTTAGTAATTGTCCCCGGTTAAGAGTACAATTAGAGGCTGGTATTTGGGAGCCAAGTTACGTTTATATATGTTTGGTTCTATAAATTATTTTATTAATTCTTCTTTGAGCATATCTGTCATCCAGGTGGAAGTAAATTAACAAAGACAGTGATTTTGGGAACTACACCAGCAAAGGGCAAGAGAGGCCGACCAAAAAGGCAGTATCATGATGACATCAAAGAATGGCTTAGTCTGAAAATATTGGTGGCAACAAGATCAACTCAGGACAGAAAGGACTGGAGGAGACTTGTTTGGCAAGCGTGTCATCCTGATGGTGCTGGCCACCCTTGCTAACGAGGAGGCCTTGAAGAAGTTCTATAAATAAGCGCAGTCCGTATTGGGTTAATAGTTTAAGTAAATTGAGATAAGTGATTTCATTGAATAAGTTAATTAATAATAGTTAAAAGTCAGCTAATAATCATTTGATTTAATTCATGTTGATGTAAGCGTAATATTTTGTAAAAGGCAACACTGTGAACTTTCTGTTAGAATGGTGATTTAGGTTACTGTGGCTTTAAGCAATAGGTCTTGTGGGTTATTTCTCCCTGGCTCTCTTCGTAAAAAGCAAAAAAAAGACAAAAAAAACAGTGCTGTTTTTTTTTCTTGCCCTTTTGTATCTGTCTAAGTTGGAGAGTACTGCTGGCATTATGTGTGGCTGCCACTTCTCCCTCTCATAGCCCCCCCCCTTCCCATCCATCCCTGTATGTTTGTGCTATGTTTATTTGTTGTCTTGTTTCACCCCGTGTATTGTAAACGGACTCTGAGTGTTAGAAAAGCACTATGTAAAATTGATTTATTATTATTATTATTATCATTTCTTTCACGTTTCCTGTTTTACATCCCGTAGAGCCGGTTCCAAACTATGGACCTGAGGAACTATAGGTTAGATGTCACTTAATTGACAGTACTCGTAGTAATATGTGGGCTGTTCCAAGTAGGGCGATCTTCTGGACTGCACTGATGTTGATGTTTCCTGGGGTACGGTTGGTGAACTTTTCCATTCCCTTCTTCATGAGTCCTAGAGCTCCAATGACCACTGGTGTTGTTTTGGTCTTTATTCCCCACATCCTGTTGATTTCAATCTCCAGGTCTTTGTACTTGGTCAGCTTCTCTGTGACTTTCATTGAGGGTTTTTTTTTCGGATGGTATTGCCATGTCAATGAGCATACACTGCTTTTGCTTCCTGTCCTTGATAATGATATCAGGCTTGTTGGCTTTTATCTCTCTGTCAGCGTGGATGGGCATGTCCCAGAGGATGGTGACATCATTGTTTTCAGTGACCGTTTTTGGCTGATGTTCGTACCACTTCTCAGTCATCTTGATCTTGTAACTCCTGCAGATCTTCCAGTGCAGGTATGCTGCTGCCTTGTTGTGCCTGTACATGTACTCGGTCTTTGCCAGTTCCAGGCAGCGTGAGACAATGTGGTCGATGGTTTCTTCGTACATTCCACAGATTCTGCATTTTGGGTCTTTTCCATCTTTGATGATGCGATGGTGATAGGATTTGGTTGCCAGGCTTTGGTCGTGTACGGCAATTATCAGGCCCTCCGTCTCTGCTTTCAGCCCGGTGCTCCTCAGCCACTGGTGTGTCTTTTGTTTGTCCATGTCTGCATCTTTCATTTTTTTGGGGTACTTCTAGGGCATTGCTTTGTCCTCCCAGGTTTTTTGCAGTTGCCGCTGGCCATGGTGTTTTGCCTTCTGCTTCACTTGTTTTGCATAGATGGTAGTTGCCTCATTTTCTGTTGGTGGGGTTTCTGGGACATCAAGCTCTTTCTCGAATTGCGCAGCTTCTTTATTGATGGAGTAGATCTGATGTTTTACTATTCGGAGGAGTGGGTCATCTGTTTTTTTCAGGTATGCATCCAGCCCGATAGTGGTAGTCTTGAAGGTCAGTTTGAGTTGGACTAGGCCTCGTCCTCCTGAAGCTCTTGGTAGGTACAACCTGTCGACATCTGCTTTCAGGTGGTGCATCTTCTCCATGGTCAGCATCTTTCTTGTAGGTGTCTAGTCTCTTGATGTCATTCAGTTTCCAATTGATGATGCTGAAGCTGTATGCCACTACAGATATCACTAGGGTGTTGATAGCTTTAATTCTGTTAGCCACATTGATTTCACTCTTCAGTACCATACACACTCTCATGTGGTACTCTTTCCGGATCTCTCCTTCTTGGTTTAGTGTTGTATGCCGTCTCCTTCATTCACTCCTAGGTACTTCTCTGTGCTATCTTGGTCTAGCTCTTTTATTACGGTGTCAGTGTAAAGGTCTAAGTCTGCAGTCATGGTAAGTCTTCTTTTTTTGAAAGTGGCTTTGGCACACTTGTCGATTCCGAATTCCATCTTGATGTCATCGCTGAAGGTCTTGACGATGGTGAGTAGACGCTTTTGCTGATTGTCATCCTTGCTAAATGTCTTGAGGTCGTCAATGTAGAATAGGTGGGTCAGTTTGCCAGTCTGCGATTTGTACCCATAGCTGCTGTTTTTCAGTTATTATTATTATCATTATTATTATTATTGTATTGTTTTGTGGAGTTGAAGCCAAGCAAGGACCGAGCCAAACGTGTTTCTTACTGTAGTACAGTTTGCTGATTAAGGAGAACTTAACTTTGAATATTCCTGTAAGAAGATACTGCATCTGTGGAATTAAATACTTGTTTTATCCTTTCTTACATCGGAGTCGTGTGGAAGTTTTATCCTTTTCAAGTTAACGTACACGAGTCAAGTCCAGGCAATCGTTGTGCTTCAACTCCCACAGCTGGATTGCCTATGATTTTGGATGCCTCGTTGAAAATCTGCTGTAGTTTTTTCCATGCTTGGTTGTCAGTGCTGCCGTACCATACTGTAATAGAAGATGTGATGATGGCTGAGTAGAACAGAATGAGAAGGTGATGCTTGATCCCGTATTTTCTAAGCTGCCTAATGAAGTAAAGTAATTGTTGAGCTTTTGCAATGATGTGTTCAGTGTTAGTTTTCCACTTCAGTTTATTGCTGATGTATGTTCCAAAGAATTTAAGAGTCAGTGCTGGTGATGGGATCTCCGCGTATTTGTATGGGTATTTTGGAATTCAGCATGCATCGGAAGTCCATAATGAGTTCCTGGGTTTTGACTGTATTAAGCAGGAGGTCATTGTTTGTGCACCAAGTGACAGCTTACTCCACTTCAATGGAATACTGGTTTTCATCATTGGTAGAGATGAGGCCTATGATGATTGTGTCATCTGCACATTTCATTATTTTCACAGAACTGTCCATGGAATTAAAGTGGGTGGTGTAAAGTGAGAAGAACCAGGGGGTGAAAATACAGCCCTGAGGAGCTCCTGTACTAAGGGTAAGAGGGTATGAGCTTAGGTTATTAAGCACAGTGGCCCAGTGGTTAATGCTGTTGCCTCACAGCAAGAAGGTCCTGAGTTCGAACCCCAGGCTGGTACAGGTCATTTCTGTGTGGAGTTTGCATGTTCTCCCAGTGTCTGTGTGGGTTTCATCTGGGTGCTCCAGTTTCCTCCCACTACCAAAAAGACATGCAAGTTAGGGTTAATGCGCCTGTATGTGTCCCTGACCAAGGCAATGGAAAGAAGAACTGGAGTTGGTACCCAGATTGTGCAGCTGCCCACTGCTCCTGTACAACAGGATGGGTTAAATGCAGAGAACAAATTCGTTGCAACAATACAATACAATACATTCATTCATTCATCTTCAGCCGCATCTCTGGGGTCGGGTCGAGGTGGCACCAAATGAAGTAGGGCACTCCAGACATCCCTCTCCCCAGCAACACCCTCCAGCTCCTCCTGGGGGATCCCAAGGCGTTTCCAGGCCAGATTGACCATGTAGTCCCTGCAGTGAGTTCTGGGTCTACCCCGGGATCTTCTCCCAGTTGGCTGTGCCTGGTAAACCTCCAAAGGAATGCTCCCAGGAGGCATCCTAATCAGATGCCTGAACCACCTCAACTGGCTCCTTTCGATGCGAAGGAGCAGTGGCTCTACTCCGAGCTCCCTCCGGATGTCTGGATTCATTGCAAGAATACAACAACAAAATAAATGGCTTTTTCACCCTCTGTGGCAGGTTCTACAGGAAGTTCTGAATCCAGTAGCCTGTGGCTGGGTCAATATTCATGTTCAAGAGTATGATAAAGAGTTTGAGTGGGTTGACGGAGTTGAAGGTGGAACTAAAATCTACTATGAACAGGATGCATGTGTTTGGTGATTCTGGGTGTTGCAGAGCATGGTGGAGTGCTATGCTTACTGCATCCCCAACAGACCGGTTGGCTTGATAGGCAAATTGATATGGGTCCATCATTGAGGAGGTGCAGGATTTCAAGTATGATGGAATGATGCGTTCAAATGCTTTCATGGCCACAGATGTTAGGGCAATGGTTCTGAAGTAATTGAGGCAGGTAATCTTTGAAGACTTTGGCACAGGAACGGTGGTAGACAGTTTGAAACACTTTGGGACTGTGCATTGGCTTAGAGAGGTGTTAAATATGGTGGAAAATATTGGGGCCGAATGAACTGCACAGTAGCTCAGCAAAGCAGGACTAATCCTGTCTGGCCCTGCTGCTTTCCTGATGTTCAGCTTCTTGAATATAGCTCTCAGTACATCCCCCTGGATGCAGAAGGGTGGCATTGGAGTATGAGTAGGGGGGATGGCTTGTGGAACTGGTTTGTTAAACCTTGCATAAAACTCAACTTATGTGGGAGGTTTGGGTCATTATCTGGAGGGGAGCAGGGGCGTTTTTTGTCATCTGTCATGAAGCTAATTTTTTTCCATATTCATCTGGAGTTACTCTTCACCTGATTAACCAAATTCAGGTTTGCAAGGGGCTAGGGCCTATCCCAGAACGCATGTGGTGAAGGAAAAGGAGCAGCATGGACATATATCAGTCCATCACAGGGGGCAGATATGCGTAATCACTCACACTCACATTATAGATATGGTTAGCTGAGAGTCTTGAATTCACCTGACATGCATTTCTGTAAACTGGGATGAAACCAAGTTACCTGGAGAAACACAACACAAAGACGAAAACATGCTCCACTAAACCCAATACGAAGCCCTAACAACACAGTAAATGTCCCTACAGGAAGTGGGTACTGCTTCCCTCAGGTGAACTAACAAGTCATGCATTTTGAATCCCTTTTCAGCGCCATGCCATCCAAAGAGACCTACACTATTCAAACCTTTATTCAATGAAATACATGGGACTCCTGTCTTCATGATTTTTTCAAGCCTCTTCCATCTAATGGTGCTACTTTTCAGTGAGAAAGCTGTCCTGTTTGCAGTAAATTGGTAGGGCTAAAGGTTCTCCCACTGTGGGGACCCAGTTGGACCAAAGGTATTGGCTCTTTTCCACATTTGGATCCTCTGGTGAGCAAAAGTTTAATCCCTCCTGATCAATATTTCAAGAAATTGCTCCTTGTGCCATTCCACATCTCAATGGCTGACAAAGACGTGATCTCAGTGCAGCTGTGTGTGTGTGTGTGTGTGTGTGTGTGTGTGTGTGTGTGTGTGTGTGTGTGTGTGTGTGTGTGTGTGTGTGTGTGTGTGTGTGTAAGTAGTTCGTATCAAAGTGGAGCAGCCTGTGCGCCCATGGCATTCCTCTACAACATCTCACTTGCTCTCAGTCTTCAAGAAAATGGAATTCAAATCCAGTGGCGCAAGTGTCAGCTTAGGTCAAGCGCAGCATGTTCCAAATGGTGTTAAAAGCATGTACTCACTGGCCCAAGCCCTCAATAATGAATGAGAGAAGGCACACAAAAAAACGATCCTTCTCTCCTCTTCGATACATTCCCTGGTGGAGCAGAACATGAATTAGTAAAACAGATCAAACTGCAGCTTTAACGCAGATCAAGTATTTGTAAAGAAGCTGACAGGACGATGTTCCAGAGGCCCTATGAGATAATATGGATGTAAGCTCTTGTGCCTTGCAGTGTTCCCTGTTCCCATCACATTGAATTTTAATTTGGAATAAAAAAAAAGCCCTACAAGGTAGAAGTATAATAAATTAGTCATCATATCAACAGAAAGCCTATCTTTAGATCGGAACATCTTGTATAACTAAATAAAATAGCATTTATAGAAGCTCAGGCTGAATTACGTGCAATCACAATAAATAATGACAAAAGCAATAAAAGTTAAATTTGGATTTCATTAATGCAAGTCATCTGCTTATACTTTATTCTGACTAGAACGTGCAATAGTATAGTCATTAAAACAAGAGAATGAGTCAGGTGGTGATGGATGAATGTGAGCTGATCTACTAGACCGTGGAAGGTTTTACGTCCAAAGCTTATAGGATGAAACTCGTAATTTGTGAGGTTTTTTCCTGATCTGTCCTAAAGCCAATCCGGGGAGGGCTACCAGACTACCACATGTCTCCTCCGATACATGTGGAGTCGCCAGCTGCTTCTTTTCACCTGACAGTGAGGAGTTTCACCAGGGGGACGTAGCCTGTGGGAGGATCATGCTATTCCCCACAGTTCCCCCTCCCCCCGAACAGGTGCCCCGACCGACCAGAGGAGGCGCTAGTGCAGCGACCAGGACACATCCCGCAGACACGCCCAGTTGTGTCTGTAGGGATACCCGACCAAGTCGGCTGTAACATGGGGAGATATAGCATCTTAAAAGCAATAGATTCAGTTGGTTCAAACTGCAACGGTTGGCCATCTGCAACAGTTGGCCATCATTACAGCAAATCTAACAACTAAGCTGGTTAAGCACAACAGGTCCTATCAGTTCATGTGACCTCAAGCTTATACAAACATGCAGACTTTTGGCTAGTGTTACTGAGCTATGGCATTTATGTCCAAACAAATAAATGTATTGGTCAAGAAAATGTCTCTGCTTTCATTTGCCAAAATTCCAGTAAACAGCATTTTTGCAGCAACCATTTTTACAAAGCACTTTAGCACCAGAAAATCTTCCTCTCTCAAGAAAGAATCAGAAAAGTTGCAGTTGACTCGGCGAGTCACTAGGGAAGTCCTGTGAGTGTCACAAGGCAAGTTCATGAGGTAGCCTACTTAAGCATTTAAGTAGAAGACAAATGCCATCTCCCCATTTAAGATGCCCGAAAAAACAACATGTAGCCACCACCCCATGGACCCACCACATGCGGAGATGAGCATTGGGGTAGGGTGCAATGCAGGCTGGGCAGCAAGCAAAAGGCAGGACCAGGGCGTGCCGACTTCCAGCATCACAGATTGGTCCTCGGGACATGAGATTTAAGATGCAAAGATGATTAAGTAAAAAAGGGAACACAAGATGGCAAGAGTGCAAGCAACCACACTTGTCAATTAATAGTGAAAAAGTAGTGCAAACACAAGACATCACAAATGTGTCAAAGACTACAAACTTCTTTAACGTCCAGTCATTTCATTGCTTTGCTATTTTTACCAGACTTTCACAGATTACTTTCAAACAGTAAAATGGCAGATTTAGAGAGTAAATATAAATTGTGTTACATATACACAAAACATAATCCCACATTGTTTGCAAAATTTTTCTTTTTCTTTTTTTCTTTTCTTTTCTCCCAATTGTACGCGGACAATTACCCCACTCTTCTGAGCTGTCCTGGTCACTGCTCCTCCACCTCTGCTTATCCGGGAGGGCTGCAGACTACTACATGCCTCTTCTGATACATGTGGAGTCGCCAGCTGCTTCTTTTCACCTGACAGTGAGGAGTTTCGCCAGGGGGACATAGCGTGTGGGAGGATCACGCTCACCAAGATGTGACATCCAGGGCATATGTGGTTGAGTTCAAAATCTTGAGACAACTTTTACTGAGCACCTTTGAGTCATGAGTAGGTCATCTGGTAGGCTATCTGATAAGTATATAGATAATCAAGTAGCTTGTATCCGTCACAAATTGGGTGTTACTGCTGTGGTATTGCTTGCATACTAATCCACACTTGAGGCGATAATCTCAATTTGCGTTCCATTTAAAACACCAACAATGCCCGGAAACCCAACAACTTGCATGATTGATTTCTTTCTAGATGGCACAAGATCAAGATGTTCATAGCGAGAATGTAACCCAGTTTGTATGTTCTCATAAACTCGAGCATTCAGTTCTCAAGTGTTCTCAATATATCACTCCTGCCACAAAATGTACACACTTTGTCTCAACACCATCTGCTGGGAAGTCCTAATGGGATAGGACACCTCCTGTGCTCTCCTAAATCCACCAGGATTTATGAGATCTGTCCTCGGAAAATAATTACAATATCACTATTTTATGACACTTTGAGCTTCAAAGTGAAATTATGATGACCAATAGTCTTTTTTTTCTGCAGTGTACACTGCACAGTGTGCCTGTATAGACATATTTCATGGACTTAATTAAGTGTTTAGCCTACTAGTGACTATATGTTCCCCTTGTGATTGTTTGATAGATACTTAGTTCTAGAGATCCAAGGCTGGTTTCAATTTCCCTTATTTAAGTTGAGCAGCATAAGGAGGCCATTGAAAGGAAGTTATCAGCCACCTCATTTGGAATCAGCTGATGTCAACAAGCATGTGACACCTCGAGCGTATGTGGTTGAGTTCAAAATCTTGAGACAACTTTAACTGAGCACCTTTGAGTCATGAGTAGATCAACTGGTAGGCCACCTGGTAAGTATATGGATAATCAAGTAGCTTGCATCCATCACAATTTAGGTGTTACTGCTTTGCTATTGCTTGCACACTAATCCACACTTGAGGCGATAATCTCAATATGCGTTCCGACAATGCCTGGAAACCCAACAACTTGCATGATTGATTTTTTTTCAAGATGGCACAAGATCAAGATGTTCATGGCGAGAATGCAACCCAGTTTGTATCTTCTCATAAACTCCAGCATTCAGTTCTCAAGTGTTCTCAATACATCACTCCTGCCACAAAATGTTCACACTTTGTCTCAACACCATCTGCTGGGAAGTCTTAATGGGATAGGACACCTCCTGAGCTCTCCTAAATCCACTAGGATTTATGAGACCTGTCCTCGGAAAGTAATGTTGATAATATGCTCCAACTCATATTTGTAAAAATAGGGCAACAATTTCATCACTAATAATATCTGGGATGTTCCTGTTTTGTGACACTTGAACACTGTCTGTGTTAAAATTAGGATTTTGTGTTCCATTCCAAGCACTCTGTACGACCCTTTTGCATTCATGTTCAGGCATTCTAAGCATCAAACTGCATCACATTTAGATCTTTTTTTTCTGCCCTAAGCAAGGCTTGATCCTGTCAATCATGCAGCTTACACAGGGTGTAATCTAATTCGACCATTTTTATAACATGCAGGTGTGGTCTCTTTTTTTTCAACAAGGCCAAAGTTCAACAGTGCTTGCTAATGTCAAATTACATGAGGCACAGCAACATTGTTTTTCTACACAATAACAGCTCCTCCCTGGGTCTGCAAGGCCAAACAGGCTCCCGTGAGTCACGTGATGCACTACAGCAACTGTTACCCGAGGAATTCAGCTAAGAAAAGTGGAACCAACTCTACATGCAGGACAAAAAAAAAAAGAGAAAAAAACGCAGCATAGAAAGCATGGCTCACAGGTTCACGTGGGCGCGTGTGTTTGTATGTGTGCGTGAGTGAGTGTGTGACATGTGTATTGTATACTCTTTAAATGCACTGTTTGGATGCGCTCTGCCTGGAGTTTACTTGTATGAACTGGTCCCTCAGATCAGTTCGGTGCAATCTAACCTTGAGGGGAAAAAGTCAAATGAGCATTATTCATTATCAAGCTTGTGGCAGCTAGCTCCCTGTCTGTCTCCCTGTCTATTACTCTGTCGACCCTACATGTCTTTCTGCATGTCCTTTCTCTTGCTGTCCTCTGTCTCTTCTCCAGCTTGTGCATCTGTCTCCTCATCTCATTCTATTCCTGTCTCTCTCTCGGCCTGTCTCTCCATCACGATAGCTGCCTTCTCCAACTTTATGACTCTTTGGTCGTTTCTACCGAAGAGAACATTAAGTTGATTCAGTGTACGGTACTAAAGCATAAACCAGAGTCTTCTGGTTGTTTGCCATTATTTTGGGCAGGCCTCAGATCCTACCCCAGCTCTGCAAATACATGTTTGGTTGAGTGGTGACAAAGCTCTGGTTTATAATTCGAATCTTTTTGGGTTTAACCCTCAAAAGGTCAGGAAACGGGCACCAGATTTGCTTGGATATGCACAAAAGCATTCACAAACACCAACATAATCTTATATACACCTACATAAATCATATAAATGCTTGCATGGAATTTATATATATGCATGCATCTATGCATATGTACAAAATACTCATACACACGTGTGCAGTCTATGTCTGCTGTCATTCTCTCACACACATGAACAGCAGTCACAAAAGACTGTTTACAGCGCATATAGTGTGGTTTTGATACTACGAGAAATGTGCAAAATAAATACCTATAATCAGTTTGTATACAAGTGGGGACAGTCTAGTTATTATAGATGTTTATCACCAGTAATTTCGGGAACAACAATATTATTTAAGGAATCAGGGATAAAATGAATGCATATCGGTGTTGACAGTTGGGTATGTGGTACCAAGTACCAGCGTATTTCAGTTTCCTGAGAAACCTGACCCTAAAAAAAAAAAATCAAGCTTTTCAAGGAAAGCAGAAAAACTGGTTGGTTTTCCTTGACTAAAGCCTGATTAGAATCAGAATTCAGAATCAGAAACACTTTATTTGTCATTTCATTTCATGCAGTTGTGCACATGAAATGAAATGAAACATCATTTTCCCCAGCCCACAGCAGTGCAACACAAAGACAACAACACATAAAAAAATTAAAAAAAAATCACTGTCTAGGAGAATGAACGCCAGCCAGGATGACCGTCGGAACTGCATGGGTTAGCAGTTAGCTTAGCCTACCCCACTTCCGCATCCTGTCAGACTGCCCTTGGTGTTTCCTCTTCGGGCACAGCTCAGGTCAGGGCTGTGGTCCTTGGGCCCAAAGGACACAGCAGACCAAGCTCCCTCAGCTAATCCAAAGCCAGCTCTCCCAGCCAAACACCTTTGACACACCTCTCCACACTCCACACGACACTAAAAACACAGTCAATGCTGGGCAAGGCTACCACCAGACCACCCTTGGTGTTATCGGAACTGCTGGTCTGAATGGGCTAGCAGTTAGCTTAGCCTGCCCCGCTTTCGCGTCCTGTCAGACCGCCCTCGGTGTTACCTCTTCGGGCACAGCTCCAGGCAGGGCCGTGGTCCCTGGGCCTACAGGACGTATCAGATAAAGCTGTCCCAGCCGATCCAGCACCATCTCTCCCAGCCATCAAACTTAGATGCAGACCCGGACAAAGGCACTGGATGGTACTGGGTGAGGCCACTGCAAACGTGAATTCATGCTGCCATCTTCCCACAACGGTACTGGGTGAGGCAACTGCAAACGTGAATTTGCGCTGCCATTTTCCCACACCGGAAGTGGAAAAATTATATTTTTATTTTATTTTTTATTTTAAGAATTATATTTAATAATTTAGTATATCAGAAAAATCTATTGTTAATTTCAGGCACGTTTTGATGAATACATGGCTTTCTCACTAGAATCGTATCAAAGTTCCATTAACTGGGGGGCGTCCAGTTAGCATGGTGGTCTATTCTGTTACCTACCAACACGGGGATCGCCAGTTCGAATTCCCGTGTTATCGCCGGCTTGGTTGGGCATCCCTACAGACACAATTGGCTGTGTGTACAGGTGGGGAGCTGGGTGTGGGTATGTGTCCTGTTCACTGCACTAGCACCTCCTCTGGTCGGTCAGGGGGGAGGGGGAATAGTATGATCCTCCCACGTGCTACGTCCCCCTGGTGAAACGCCTCACTGCCAGGCGAAAAGAAGCAGCTGGTGACGCCACATGTATCAGAGGAGGCATGTGGTAGTCTGCAGCCATCCCTGGAGGGGTGGAGCAGTGACGGCTCAGAAGAGTGGGGTAATTGGCAAAGTACAATTAGGGAGAAAAAGGAGGGAAAATCCAAAAAAACAACAAAAAAAAGTTCAGTGAAATGCCAGTGTCTTGTCAACTGAAACTTTTCAGTAATACGAATTTGTTTAGCGTTATATCACAGGGTTTAACGGGGCATATTAACAAACAGCTATTTCACTATTATCAGTTAATAGTTTACCTTTGCATGTGCAAAATGCCATGTGTAACATACCTTTCCAGTCATTGTGCAAGCTGACAATACTACGATTGTCGTTGATACCAAATGTTCCACGGAACCCAATGCACACTGGGTGTCCTTTGTGGATGTCATCATGTTACGCCACGACAACTCGATCTTGTCCTTGAGGAAACTTAAAGAGTGTATAAGCCAGGGATGTAGACCTGCTGGTTCACGCCACTGGGATCATAACATAATAAATCTCACTCACCAGCATAATGTTGTTTCAACTTAAATCTGTAGTCACTTTGCGACCTGCTCTCTTTCAAAATAACAGCCACTGTTGAAATAAACTCAACACACAAGCCCAGGCCTGGCGATTCTGACGTTTGCCGGCACCAGCTATTCCCAGGAAGATTGATGGGCTTTTTTTCCCTTTCCTGTCATCTGATATTAACCAAGTATTTATTGAGGATTATAATATCTCTTTAGGCTCTGAATAGTTACGGGATTGGTCTGTCCCTGTTTCTTTCCATGCAAGGCAACAAGCGACCCCATAGGATTGAAACAAAATGAAAAAATTACGAGGTGCTCCAAATTACCTCACACAAGTGATTTTTGGTTTATTTGTGCCGATATATTGTTTACTTAAGACAGACCATATCTGTTGAACTATAATTTGGCTGCTGTTGAGGCCTTCTGTCAATGAGGGGAAGTGCCTTGGGGAATCTGTGAGAAGGTTCCTTTACTTGCTTATCAGGCAACCATAAACACATACATGCATTCATGCACATAGTAATCCAAATGTACAAAAATGTATACAAATGCATGAATGTACTCATGCATGCAATTTGCACGCAGCCGTTAACCTGTAATTTCTGCACACACAGACATACACCTTCACGTGCATGTCTGTGTGTGCAGACATGTAGTAACATAGAAGCATGTGCAGCGTGTGAAGAGATGTGTCTAAAAATCATTTAGCTGTGTTGTGAGTTAAAACAATGAAAAGCGCACCACGTGCACTTGGCTCTACTGGACACTGTTTAGAAAAGGAGTGGTGGACAAGCATTACCAAAGCTTTCTTCATTATCTGCCAGGATGAGCAGCATGTTTGGATAAGAAGAGTGCCACATTACCCTGGAATAGCGCCTGTCTGTTTGCTGCACATATATTTACTTTGAAAGCGTATCTCTTGCATTCTTACACTTGACTTGGTGACTTCATCACATCCCGCGGGGCACAGAATACATCAGTGAGTCAGGACACTTTTCAAGGTTTGCTTTCTGCACGCAAGCAGGAGCTGCTCAAGTGAGAGCCTGAACTTGACTGGGGATACCCTCTTGCCACAGGTCTGTGGTTTTTACCTCCTCCAAATTTATCTGTGTGAGAAATACCCGACGTGTGAATGCTGCACTGTATCGTGTAGATTTTCTTTTGTTCAGATGCATGTTGGGCGGTGTCTCTGCTGATGATTTATGCTTAAATTCCGCTGCTCCCTTGGCATTCCCAGATGCACGGATACCCTTAGACTTTTGTTATGTATTCTTGCACAATTTTTTCATCTTCCTACCTTCAAAATTTAGCATTATGACCCTTGTGATTTTTTATTTTTTGGACCCCCCCCCTCTTTTTTTTCTCCCCAGTTGCATCTAGCCAATTACCCCACTCTTCCGAGCTATCCCGATCTCTGCCTCATCCCCACAGCCGAGATGGAGAGGGCTGCAGACTACCACATGCCTCCTCCGATGCATGTGGAGTTGCCAGCCGCTTCTTTTCACCTGACAGTGAGGAGTTTCGCTAGGGGGATGTAGTGCGTGGGAGGATCACGCTATTCCCCCCAGTTCTCCTTCTCCCCGAAAAGGCACCCCGACCGACCAGAGGAGGTACTAGTGCAGCAACCAGGACACATACCCACATCCGGCTTCCCACCCGAAGACACGGCCAGTTGTGTCTGTAGGGATGCCCAACCGAGCCGGAGGTAACACGGGGATTCGAACTGCCGATCCCCATGTTGGTAGGCTACGGAATAGACCACTACACTACCCAGACACCTGGTAATTTTTGTTTTTTTATATATATATACCAAGTCTAAACATTTCCTACCAAGCCAAAATCCTTGATTGTACAAATTTACTTGGAGATAAATACAATCTTAACTTCATTTTACTGGAATATCTTCTCAAGATTTAAATGACAGCCAAGCAAATCCCCTTATCAAACGCTTTATCTCCTCCTCCGATTTTATATCTTTTTTCATAACGTTGGTAGACAAAGACATTTTGAATTTCTATTGGGGAGAACCCAAGACCAAGACAAACGTTGGCCCTTTTTGTCGTGCGTTCACATGATAGGGGTGGAACAGTTGAACAACCTCTGAGATATTCAACAAGCAGATCATAATAAGCATGCTGACAGTTGTGGACTCACGACAAAACAAATATAAAACTGTTTATTTCTCTTACCAAAGGAACTGCTTTTATGTATTTTATTCTTTCATCACATTAAGGTCCCTTTCAATATTACGGTCTTTATTGTTTTACAAATATTAAGTTATTCACAAAAATAAAATAACTTAGATAATAACCATTTTAAAACATAAAAATACATACATACATTACATTTATGACATGAAAAGAAAAAATGCATATTGCTGATATACCCCAGAGTTCTCCTGAACACCATGCTTGCATGTGCAAATTACTTATCTGCATTAAAATAATCTGTGCCTAAACACCAGAAACATAATTTCAGGTTCCTTTGTTTTCTTTTTAACACAGAAAAGTACTTGCTTTAAATAAATTACATGGACTGATAAGGAAACTCACTCATAGAAAGGTCCTAAAATCCAATTGGATCTTAAAACATGTGCATAGGTAGAAATCCATATCAACTGATGCTATCTAGAGGCCTTGAACTCGACATCGAAACGTCCCCGGATATACATCTGACAAAAGGAGCAAACATTAAAGAAGTGTGAAGCAGGTGAGCATAAATATAATATGATGAGATGCTTATGGTGTGGCACACAGCTCGTTGCAGGAAAAAGCTCTCGGTTAATGACGAGTTTAGTGTGTTTATAGTGTAAGAAACTGTAATGTGCACTCAGTCTCCTGAGGCACTTTTAAATTTATCGATGGAAAGTTCATGTACGGCTTTACTGTCTCGTAATCCTTTTCAATAATTGGGTGTACGCACGATGCTGTTAACATCCAGTTCATGATGAAATCCACAGGCGTTGAAAATGGTTTTTGAGGCCCAAAGTCTGAGAAGAAGTATTCTGACGGCTCTCTCGGGAATCTTACATTACACCCCACACGAGACAGATGATGGGTTAAACATTTGTAAAATATGAACACAGGAGAAAGTGGACATGTTGGCTCTGTTTTGGGGAGTTTGTAAGACAACACATCTAAACAGCTGTACAAACTACTGTATTTTAACATTGTCTTAAAGGCATATCCTGAAATTACTCCATACAATTACCCTCGAACTAAAGCTTTTCACTTTGACTATGAACATGGCGGGGGAGTCTGATCGGAGGATTTAGTGGATGCAGCGCTGACAATTCGGCATGCATAGTCTTTTAATTGGCTGAAGCTCCAGTCACTCTGTTCTGCTTTGATATCACTAGCATGGCTGTCAATCTCATCTCATCTCATCATCAGCCACTTCTCTGAGGTCAGGTTGCAGTGGCAGTGAGCTAAGTAGGGCACTCCAGACATCCGTTTCCCCAGTAACACCCTCCAGCTCCTCCTGGGGGACCCCAAGGTGTTCCCAGGTCAGATTGGACATGTAGTCCCTCCAGCGAGTTCTGGGTCTATCCCAGAATATCCTTCCAGTTGGACGTGCCTGGAAAACCTTCAAAGGAAGGCGCCCAGGAGACATCCTAATCAGATGCCTGAACCACCTCAACTGGCTCCTTTCAATGCGAAGGAGCAGCAACTCTACTCTGAGCTACCTCCGGATGTCTGAGCTCCTCACCCTATCTCTAAGGCTGAGCCCAGACGCCCTACAGAGGAAACTCATTTCAGCCACTTGTATCCATGATCTCAGCCTTATGGTCACTACCCAAAGCTCATGACCATAGGTGAGGGTTGGAACGAAGATTGACTGGTAAATTGAGAGCTTTGCCTTCCATCTCAGCTCCCTCTTCACCACAACGGTCTGGTACATCGTCCGCATTACTGCTGATGCTGCCCGAATCCGCCTGTCAATCTCCCACTCCATCCTACCCTCACTTGTGATCAAGACCCCGAGATACTTGAAACTCCTTCACTTGAGGCAACAACCCATCCCCAACCTGGAGGGAGCAAAGCCACCATTTTCCGGTAGAGAACCATGGCCTCAGACTTGGAGGCACTGTCAATCTTTAGGTGTCAGTTAAAGATTCATTCTGTCAGGTAACCCAAGGGTCCTTTCTCGTGGGAATAGTCCAGTCTCTGCCCCTTCACATGTATTGTATGTTCTGAGGATCCGTAGCGGTATCCAGAAACAACACACATTAGTGTTCAAAGGTCAAACAGGTCAAACTGATGGGTGATTTCTCTGCTCAACATGCAAGATGCTTTCCACCTTTGAAACCCCCGGCTCAATCAATAACTTCTAACCGTAACTTGGTATTATGTCTACAGTGTACAAAAAACTGTGCAACTGGCTTTGAGCAAGGCACTGTGTCATATCCTGGCAGACCTTGTGCTCTGACCTATCTAATGATATGCACACAGTGTGAAGAGAGCTATGATGTCTCTCTATGTTAGTAGGTAAGGAGATGGTTTCCAATTTAGCCATGCAAGATGGTTAATCTGTCATTTATTAAGCATACATGTGCTTAATTTCACTCATATCTTGTAGCGGGGGACTCTATTGAATGATCTTTTCAAATGTAAAAAGGGATCAGTTCAAAGAGATCTTGACCCTCCGATTTTATATTCTTAATTCTGAAACTAAAAACAGGGATATACAGGGATGCCTTTTCAACTTATTCCGTCTCAATTCACTATAGTGCTCTGGGTTTTTTGTTTTTGTTTTTACTCTAAGATTTATCTCTTTTTCCGTTTCGTTCAACAGAAGTCCGTGGAGCTGTTAAATGCTGAACAGGTATCCTTTGAATAATTAGCTGTGTGATGTTTTCAGAACTTCAGTCTGAATTGTTAAGAGTTCAGGTGTTCATCAACTTTTCATAGCTCATCATCCAAGAATCTAGAGTTTGATTAAAGCTCAACATTCCTCTATCTTGAGAGGCAAGCTGATAAATGTCCACACTGTGAGACGTGGCAGTTTTGAAAATGTGGTGCATGTGTGCACACTTATTCCCCAATGTGCACACAGAATACATCTTTTATACCAAATAGAGCTCTTCTGCTCTTTATGGTCTCAAAAAAAAAAAGGCAGTCCATCGCAAAAAAAAAGGAATCTCGTTACAGTCACCCCCCCCTTTTTTAGGAATAATAACAATTAAAAGGTCTATTTCGATTTTTTTTTCCTTTTGCGTGTTCAGTCTGTTGGCGTGTGCATGTTTCTTCATTTACAGACACTGACCCACTCTGTTATCCGGCACTCTTCGCACACCACATAGCAGCACCAGTGGAACTTGCAGTTGCAGCGTTCGCTCCGCGTCTGCTGCAGGATGTTGTGGCCCCGCCCACAGCAGAGGCTCTCGCAGTTGTCCATGCCGGGGCTGGTCTTGTTGCAGATCCGGCCCTGTGTGCCCGCCGAGTCCGAGCCCAGGTCCCGCTCACAGAAGTCGGGCGACTTCTCGAAGTAGACCAGCTCGTTGATGCTGGGCCGTCGGCGATGCGTGTGGTGGTGGTGGTTGTTGCTCTGG
This sequence comes from Lampris incognitus, assembly GCF_029633865.1. Classification (NCBI taxonomy): domain Eukaryota; kingdom Metazoa; phylum Chordata; class Actinopteri; order Lampriformes; family Lampridae; genus Lampris; species Lampris incognitus. The sequence goes on along the minus strand of NC_079221.1, from coordinate 31,287,554 downwards.
TGGTGGTGGTTGTTGTGGTTGTGGTGGTTATTGTGGTGGTTGTTGTGGTGGGAGTGGTCAAGCTGCCCGGTGTTGCGGTTGTGGGCCTTGATGAGCGTGGCAATGTGGAAGCGCTCCTTGAGGAGCGAGCCCACCAGCCGGAACTCCGGGGTCACCTGCCAGCAGGTCTTCAGCTGGCAGCTCCCTGATGTCCCATGGCATTTACACTTCCTCCTCATGTGGTCCATCACCACCTGGCCATGAGAGAGAGAGAGAGAGAGAGAGATGTGAAAATGTGAATGATGAAGGGAGTGAGAGGACATTTTCTTAAGAGTTTCCATTCCAGAAGAGTAATAAGTGCCGGTGCATGACACCACATATTTTCATTGATTCAGACTCTCATAGCATGTTCATTCTTTTGAGTAGAAACACGAAAACTCTCATCCCCCAGAGGTTTGAATGAGCAGGGCTCAGTGGGAAGCACCGCATTGCAAATTTAGGAAATACTGATCCCTCTTTGAATAAGCCAGGTGGTCTGTCTCTGAGGCTGTTGTCAAACACACCAATATCAAATAACACTGATGGATGCAGGCATTACCCAAACAGACAGTAGATCCATTACTCATCATGGCATGGGAGCATGATGTTGGGCTTTGCCGTTTACTTGCTGCCGCACAACTCATTTTCTCTGTAGGGGTTAATGAAGTTTATCTTGGCCTAGCTTATTTTATTTTAGCTTATTTCTATATCTTTAGTATACATTACGCTTGAGCTGATTTACTTGACAACCAGGGGCAAAATGTGTGATATAGTATAACACAAAAAGTGTGTTAGAAAGACATGCAGTGAAAATGTAAAGATTGGAGCACACTTTTAAGCACTTGTATAGTTTTCATCAGAATTCCTCCTCCTAACATACCGTGAGACTTCTCTACAAAGCTCTAGCGACATACACATACACACCACACATGCACACGCACACACACACACACACTGGATGTCTGTCCCGCTCAGTATGAGCCCCTTCCAATCCCTTCCCAACTCTGCATTCCCTGTGTGTGCATGTGAAGATGCTTTTGTCTGTACCCTTGTGTGTGTGTGTGTGTGTGTGTGTGTGTGTGTGTGTGTGTGTGTGTGTGTGTGTGTCTGTCTGTCTGTCATCGCCACTTCTAAACTTTAAGATCCAATTACCAACAGGAACACCAGGCCACCCATAGTACTGACAGATGCCACTGCTGCTCCCGCCCCTATCAACACACACACACACACACACACACACACACACACACACACACAGTATGACTAAGCTATACAGACTATAGCTCTCAGAAACATCTGCCTACAGAAAGTGTAAGAGCGATAGGGAGAGAGAGGAAGAGAGGTAGATGATGCATGTCAAATTTGAGGAGATAAGTCATAGCTTTCCACTCACAGTAAAAACACAAGTTTTCTATTCAAGCGCAGTGTACTGTGCTGTTGGGCCACTGTGTGTGTGTGTGTGTGTGTGTGTGTGTGTGTGTGTGTCTGTCTGTGTGTATTGATCTGTGTGGTACATGTCTTTATCAGCACCTTTAGGTCCGAACATGAGTGTGCTTCCAGGTGTGTGTGTGTGTGTGTGTGTGTGTGTGCGTGCATGTTCTTTTAGCCTGTTCCTGCTTTGCTTTCGAGCATGAAGTTCTCCCAAGAAGAGCTCTGCCAAGATCATTTGCCCCGTGAAGAAAGTACGCAGTAAAAATGCCTTCATTATTTAACTATGTTCTGATCCATTGGAGGGAGAGGAATAGGAACCGAAGGAGAGAACAGAGAGAGAGAGAGACAGAGGGATGGTGGTGCGGGGATGTAGAGGAGAACAAGTAAGAGAACTGTCATGTTTCTCTTGAGTAGAACAATCCACTCGCCCACGTCTCCAAACGGAAGGTCGCATTGGAACAGTGCCAACAAAACAGATACCTTTCCCTCCTTCGCTCCCTCCTTCTCTGCTCCCTCCTCGAGGGGAAGAGAGAGAGAGAAACATGTCGCTGAATAGTTTAGAGGCTTGATTTGCGTGCAGCGTGGCTCTGTTTCTACACCCGCTCTGCCGCGGGTTTTCCCAACTGAGCAGAGGGGAAAATTAAAAAAAAAAACGAAGGAGAAGAAAAAGTAAAAGTAGGAAAAAAAAGTGTGCTCCTTCGTTCCGGAGTATGAATGAGCTGAGTGGTGGAAGAACGAGTCAACGAGTGATAAATGGGGCCTCCTTATTCATCCGCCTGGAACAAAGGGATGAAAAAAAAGAAACAAAAAGAAGCACACCCACTCGTCGTAGGGCCAAAGCTAATAGCAATTAATCAAAAAGCGATTGGACCACCATCACAAAACCAGTTTGTTGGGTTGGGTGGGGGAGGGGGGTCATAATCCCTCTAATTGTTGCAGCAACACATCAAGACAGCACCCTGAGGACTACTACGGTTTATCCAAATATATATTTATCGTTTGTGTATGCTTGTCGAGTTAACAAAAATGTATTTACGATGTATGAAAGTGCAGGGCCCGGGGGTACGTAAACACATGTTTATATGTTTGAATATATATATTTATTTTGCTGCAGAGGTATGCTGTAGTTATCCCAGCCTCCTCAGGGACGAATGGGGGTATTTTAAATGGCTGAGATAATGTGAACGCTGAAATGTAGTGAAAATCTCATTCAGACTATAAAAAAAGTCAGTTTGAAATGCCGTGAGTGTCTTAGATGCATTTAACTAGCCTTGACCAACAAGGACATACTAACAGTTAGGACAATAACGCGAACCTGAAGTATTTTCATTTTGAATGTCTGTTCATAGGGCTCATTAGTTAGACCGACCGCTTCAGAAGACCGAGTTTTCGACAAACAAGGTTTCCACCCTTACTGAAAATGTGGGGAAAGAAAGCTACGGTAAATGAAGTAGTGCAAGAAAGTGGTCAAGCAAAAAGAGTCTGCAATGTTTAGCTTGCAAACCTAACGCTATCATAATCCCATAAACGGCACTTTGCATTTGATTTAAGATTGCAGCGTTAAAACTGGGGGTTTTACATAAAGGTCAGTGCAGCCCGACAATCACAAACCTGCCGGCCTTAAACACACATCACGGCCTGTAATCACGAAACACTGTAACCCACTTAAACCCTGCAGACACAAACTGAATGGGGCATCATAATTGCATCCATACCGTGGCTGTTTTCAGGGTACGTTTACCAAAACTTGCAGGTGGCTTAAAAGGATGAAAAAAAACCTACCTACAATCGTTATGGAATCTGACATTTCTTTGGATACTAATCTGCAGAAATTGTTGCATAAACCCAATGCTGCAAAGCCCTATTTTGCACTGGCAGATTTTGAAGAACAAATACATGTAGCATAGCAAAGCACTTCGAACTGAATGCATCCGAGGGTGATAGTTGTTAATATTCACTCCTATTGTAGAGATGCCATTTCATCATTTGTATGAAGAGCACTCATTTCAATAAGTTTTATTAGCAGAAGAGCTGTCCATCCCATTGGAGGACAGATAATGCATGGGTTTAAGAATGGTGAGAGGTGGCTATAGCATGATGGCACCCACGAGAATGTCAAAAGATGAAATACAAAACGTGAAATATATATATATATATAAAACTTGGTTAAAAGAAACACTCGATGGTAGGGAAAGTGCTCAACAAATAAGGAGCACAATAATCCAGTGAGTCAAGTAAATGTGTGTGTGTGTGTGTGTGTGTGTGTGTGTGTGTGTGTGTGTGTGTGTGTGTGTGTGTGTGTGTGTGTGTGTGTGTAATCTCTCCAGCTTGATGTTCAATTTATTAGTGTCTTTGATTTTTCCATTCATAATTTGTGGTTGTGAGTTCAATCCCCCATCCTGACCATGGAATGTAGCCAGCTGACTAACAAATGCTTATTGAATTGTTAAAGATACAGGAGTGACAAAGAAAAACCCAACCTAAAATTATCCACTCCAAAAAAATTTAAAGCCACAAGGTTTCTGCAGGATACTGATATAATGCAAATATGATGTCACTTGATTCATGGTTTCCGACGTCAGATATTTGTTGGACGCCTAATCTTATTCCAAGCACTATAACCTACATTGTCCCACTGCTCAATTGAGAAGTTCACTGATGCAGATGTTAGCCGGCTACTGAAAGCCTCAGCAGTGTAATAATACAGACACACTGGGGTAAAGCTAGCATGTGAGGGAAATGCCATTAAGTTTGACATGCAGTTGAAAGGCAAACAGGTACAAACCAGAGCATTAATAGGCGATAGGAAATTGGGGAGCTGTCTGCTCTTGCTGTATTAGAAGTGGCCTGTCAGTGAGACATGAGGAGCGCCTGTTTTACCTGACTAAAGAACTGGGTGAAGTAGTAGTCGAGGGCATTATGTAAGGGGAAATCCAGCATAAGACAGGATATATGCCAAGCTAGGAAGTAGGACACCCATCAGGGAGGCAGGAATATTGTCTGTCCCCTCTATGATTTACTCTAATCTTGGTCAACATCATGTCCCAACACGGTCCATGAGATCACTCACATACACATTCACACACATGGATGCAAACATGCACTTTGCCTATTTGTATGCTAACTGGGGATTGTATTAGCCATCTACACACACACACACACACACACACACACACACACACACACACACACACACACACACACACACACACACACACACAGACATGCTTCACCAACCTTAACAGCAGGGGTTTCAACTCAGAGTTAAGTGTTTCTGAGGGGTGTGAAGGGCTTCATTTATGTCTCCTATTGTCACATGTCCATTTTATCCTGCAGTTTGATTTAACAAGAGCCTATTTGGAAATATGGTTTAGCACCAAACATGTTACAATCACTGTCTGTTTGCTTGTGTATAATTACTCACAGAACTGATTAAAGTCTTATAACCTCATCTAATTCCCATGTCTTGCATCACTGATAAGTGGGATATTCTGGGGATTTTATTTATTTATTTATTTTTGTCACTGGTAGAGACGCATGACGATATCAGTAGTAACTACAATGTTCATAAATCACAGCAGATTGCACTCTGAATACAGGTCACAGTAAAGCCATGAATGGTCAAAGTGAATGGTGAAAGAATAGGGGCAGTGGCATGGTTTTTACATTTGACTACATTATGATATCAATAAAAACACAGCACGAGTATAGAATAAAAGATAAGATGGACGGGTTTTTTGTGTGTGACTTAAATAACTTCTGTAGGTAAAAATTAAAGAAAAAGACAAAGAAAAAAAACGACTCTACCAAAAGAGGTGAGATTAAAATCACCGTCCCCAAATGTACACTTTGAACTGTCCCGTTCCAACATCTAGGTGTCTCTATCAGGATGACTGTACAGCTGACAATCAGATGAGAGATTACGACTGTCTCGTCCATTCCTGCTGCATCACATAACACACCTGGCATTGCAGCAGCGCATGCTAGCTATGAAGAGAAGGCTAACACACACACACACACACACACACACACACACACACACACACACACACACACACACACACACACACACGTGGACAAAGAGAAAGAAAGTGGAATTGTGTGTGAGCGTGTGTGCATGTGTGTGTTATGTGTGCAAGTGTGTGAACATTTTGAATATCTGACTGAACTTCTGTTGCTAATAAAAGAATACAAAAACAAAAAAACGATGCAGCTGTGATTTATTATGAACTGTGGACAGTAACCAGTATTTACATCTTGACACATCCTGACAACAAGCCCTGAGGGCATACAAAGTAGAAGGTGGAGATGTGTGTGTGTGTGTGTGTGTGTATGTGCGCGGGTGTGTATGTTTAATACGTGTGTAATTGTGTGTGTGGTAGTGGGGGGGTGGAGGGACCAAATGTGTGTGAAGTTTGACAAAGGTTGGTGATCATCAGATTAGCACCATCAGTCCACCTCTTGTAGACATAGATAGGTGTGTTTGTGCGTGTGCGCGCGCGTGGAGTGTCCCGCTGGCTGATACTCTATCTAGGCTCAGTCAACACCAGCCGTCGCTAACGAGCTCAGATTAGATTGTGATCTGTGATTTTATCTTAAATGTCATAGTAAGTGATGGCTCCCGCAATGTGAGCTTGAAAAGACGCACATATTGAATCGATGCCCTCCATTTCAACGTGACTTCATGTGGGCTAGAAGTAAGGCTTGATTTCAATACAATTTACATACCTCACTTTCTGTGTTGCTTGTGATGCTGAGCCCTGTTTTCAATACAAAAACATTTTGGTTGGCCATTTCCCCGGTAAAACACACCTGGCATTGGAAGAAGAAGAAAAAAAACGGATGGAAATAAAAAAAGTGATGGTGTGGTATGTTAGTTGGGAACTGGCATTTTGTCAAGAGAGAATTAAAACGGGTCACCATAGTATTCTCGACAAAGAGCTGATAGTGTTTATGATTTAAATATGACGTTTTTTTGTTTTTTCCAAAGATTTTCTTTTCATTTTGCCATAGCGATCTGCAGTCCCTGGCGTTTTTGTCGGGATTAGTGTTAAAACACGGTTGGCTCGTAAGCAACAGGTTACTTCTTTTGAAAAGCTGTAAAGACGTGAGTCACCACAGAGAAAACGTAAAAAAAAAAACTAAAAAAAACGAAACACCAGTTGTAGCTACCCCATGAGCGGCGCTTCAGCTTACATCGTACTTACACAAAGAGGAAGTAATCGCATCCAAATTCATCGGTGGACCGCAGTTAGAAACCCACATCTGTTGGCCTTTAATTGGCTTAGAGAGTGAGACAGGGGCGTCTATAAAAGCAACCCCAGACAGAGATCAAATAAGACATGTTGGTAGCAGATCGGGGCTGTAGGCGAAGCGTATTAGAGCGCTGCTAGGCAGAATATAGTGGGATGAAACGAGGTGGAATAGATCAGAACAGACTGGAGTTGGCTGAACAGAGAGGAACAACGTTAACTGTAGTAGTCTAGATTTGTGAACTATGAATGGTCCGGAGGGCATCTGGCCTGGTCGACTGTACCACGCTCATACTGATGACAATTAACGGGACAAACGCTGTTAAGGACAAGGTAGTATCAAATCATCGCAACACTTTTTTGATTTTCTCCCCCTATTTTTTCTCCCAAATCGGTGGCGCAGTGGTTGGCGCGATCGCCTCACATTAAGAAGGTCCTGGGTTCGAGCCCCGGGGTAGTCCAACCTTGGGGGTCATCCCGGGTCGTTCTGTGTGGAGTTTGCATGTTCTCCCCATATCTGTGTGGGTTTCCTCCGGGGGGTCCGGTTTCCTCCCACAGTCCAAAGACATGTAGGTCAGGTGATTCGGCCGTACTAAATTGCCCCTAGGTATGAATGTGTGTGTGTGTGCGTGTGTGCGTGTGTGTGTGTGGGCCCTGTGTGACAGTCTGGTGGCCTGTGCAGGGTGTCTCCCCGCCTGCTGCCCAATGACTGCTGGGATAGGCTCCAGCATCCCCGCGACCCTGAGAGCAGGATAAGCAGTACGGAAAATGGATGGATGGAAGTATCTGGCCAATTACCCCACTCTTTCCGGGCTATCCCGGTTGCTGCTCCACCCCCTCTGCCGATCCGGGGAGGGCTGCAGACTACCACACGCCTCCTCCAATACATGTGGAGTCGCCAGCCACTTCTTTTCACCTGACAGTGAGGAGTTTTGCCAGGGGGACGTAGCGCGTGGGAGGATCACGCCAACCCCCACAAACAGGTGCCCCGACTGACCAGAGGAGGCGCTAACGCAGCGACCAGGACACATACCCACATCCGGCTCCCTACCCGCAGACACGGCCAATTGTGTTTGTAGGGACGCCTGATCAAGCCGGAGGTAGCACAGGGATTCGACCCAGCGATCCCCGGCAACGGAATAGACCGCTACACTACCTGGACGCCCCGGTCATCGCAACACATTTGCATGTAGTTATTGCCAGATGTACATATAACCACAATGAATCACTGACATTATGTCTTATATATATATATATATATATATATATATATATATATATATACACTCACCGGCCACTTTATTAGGCACACCTGTCCAACTGCTCGTTAACGCAAATTTCTAATCAGCCAATCACATGGCAGCAACTCAATGCATTCAGGCATGTAGACATGGTCAAGACGATCTGCTGCAGTTCAAACCGAGCATCAGAATGGGGAAGAAAGGTGATTTAAGTGACTTTGAACGTGGCATGGTTGTTGGTGCCAGACGGGCTGGTCTGAGTATTTCAGAAACTGCTGATCTACTGGGATTTTCACGTACAACCATCTCTAGGGTTTACAGAGAATGGTCCGAAAAAGAGAAAATATCCAGTGAGTGGCAGTTCTGTGGGCGAAAATGCCTTGTTGATGCCAGAGGTCAGAGGAGAATGGCCAGACTGATTCGAGCTGATAGAAAGACAACAGTAACTCAAATAACCACTCGTTACAACCGAGGTATGCAGAAGAGCATCTCTGAACGCACAACACATCGAACCTTGAGACAGATGGGCTAGAGCAGCAGAAGACCACACCGGGTGCCACTCCTGTCAGCTAAGAACAGGAAACTAAGGCTACAATTCGCACAGGCTCACCAAAATTGGACAATAGAAGATTGGAAAAACGTTGCCTGGTCTGATGAGTCTCGATTTCTGCTGCGACATTCGGATGGTAGGGTCAGAATTTGGCGTCAACAACATGAAAGCATTTTCTTGGCACACTTTGGGCCCCTTCGTACCAATTGAGCATCGTGTCAACGCCACAGCCTAACTGAGTATTGTTGCTGACCATGTCCATCCCTTTATGACCACAGTGTTCCCATCTTCTGATGGCTACTTCCAGCAAGATAACGCGCCATGTCATAAAGCTCGAATCATCTCAGACTGGTTTCTTGAACATGACAATGAGTTCACTGTACTCAAATGGCCTCCACAGTCACCAGATCTCAATCCAATAGAGCACCTTTGGGATGTGGTGGACCGGGAGATTCGCATCATGGACAAATCTGCAGCAACTGCGTGATGCTATCATGTCAGTATGGACCAAACTCTCTGAGGAATGTTTCCAGTACCTTATTGAATCTATGCCACAAAGGATTAAGGCTGTTCTGAAGGCAAAAGAGAGTCCAACCCGGTACTAGCAAGGTGTACCTAATAAAGTGGCCAGTGAGTGTATATATATATATATATATATATATATATATATATATATATATATATATATATATATATATATATATTCAGCATGTGAGTGTCCTTCCAAATGATATGCCTTGTGTGTGCAAACTTGACTGATCGAACCTGATTCTGACTCTGATTACAGCTACGTGCTTTGGGAAGAGTTATTGATAAGTCAACAACACTACAACAGTGCCCGATTCCCCTTAAAACTCTGACACCGTTTAATATGGACAGAACATAATGTTGCATCCAGCATTGTGGACAGTGCAGAATACAAGTCATGAGGAGTAGACTAGTCTGAAATGTGCCACAGTGCTCAACACGAGACGTTGTACTGACTCACTACAGAATATGGTGACGTTACGTTGACGCTTGTCCATCTTATGGTTAATGTGATTGCAATGTGCAAGAGTAGAAAGCTGGACCAACAACCTGCACAACAACATGTAGACTGTAGGTTCAAATCTCAACTTCAGCAGGTGGGTGACTTCCACCTGTCAAGTGGAAAAGAAAACCTGCCTTTGACCCGCCATTGACTAATGGGATAGGCTCCAGCATCTCCGCAACCCTGAGAGCAGGATAAGCGGTTTGGATAATGGATGGATGGATGGATGGATGGTTCAGGGCTTTTCTTTAACTGCTGGGGGGGGGGGGGTGCCAAACCTATCCAATCCAGCATCTGATATCATCTGCATCTATGGTGTCCACCATATGAAGGATGGTGTCTCCTTCTAGGATCTTTACCTTCAATGCTGAAGGGACCTTGAGCAAGGCACAAGACTACAAAGAATGGCTCCAGGGGGAATGCACTGCAGGTGAACCTACACTCTGACCTGTCTTTGAAAATACATGTGCATGCAAATACACTGGAAATCCATGGCTTGGAGAGTGCCACTTGGATATATGTGGGGGGGGGGGCAGGTACTAAGTATTCTAAAGTGTCTAAAGTGGTAGAAAAAAAAGAAAGTGATTCTTCCTTTTAAATTCTCAAAAATGGTTTGTCCAGGACCATGCACAGTCATTCATTAACAACCAAATACAACTTAGACATCTATACCACCGTAATCCACACTTATTATACGGGTGACAACCAACATTAAAGCCACTATACATGTCCGACAACTTGGGCCAAAGTAGATGGTCAGTTTTCCGATCTGTCATGATACACACTATTTTATATCATATTGTTATCACAGCCTATTGTGTTGCCCTCACTGAATGTACCACGTTGGCTCCGATTCCTTCCTCGCGGTATGCAAAGCTACCTAAATCCAATGGCTTAAAGTTGTGTCATCGCCATTGGATAGTTTTGGGGGGAATTCTGATTTAATGCCTGTTTATCATCCAGTCCTCTTCATAAAACAACAGAGTGGTCTGCATGCTGCCTTGCATTTCTCAGTTCAAAGGCGATCTACTGAAGTACCATTAAAGCCAGGCAGAAAAACCAAGGCGATATCAAAGCTCACAAACAAATCCCACAGCAGCACATTAAACCCAGACAAGGCTTTAAACAAATCAAACGCCTTTCATCAAAAGAGCCGCTAAGCACAGAAACACAGGCGCACGCACACACACACGCATACACACACACACACACACATATACTCAAACACAGTCATCATATGCAATAACTGGCAATGAACAATCACACTGCTCTTTAGCGAAAAATGTCATGTGTGTGTGCATGTGTGTGTGTGTGTTTGTGTGTGTGCATGTGTGTGTGTGTGTGTATGTTAGTGTATGAGTACTATTTACTTACTGTTAATTCTACACAATGTCCAGAGATCTCAATTAGAGCCTCTAATAAAATGTTATTACCAGCATAAGAGCTCCCACCTGCTGGGCTTTTACTATGAAGCCTACCCCCCCCTCCCGTTTTTGTGCATGTGTTTGTGTCCTGTGTGCGGGGAGAGAGTGTGAGGGTATATTGCATGTGCATGCACGTACGTGTTTATTCACTTACGCGAACATCTGCATGGGCACATAATTGCACACGCATGTGTTTATGTGTATGTACGTAAGACTTTTTATCACACTGTCGCACAGAGGCGTGCACGTGCGCAGGGTGTAGTACGTGGCGAGGCAGCTCGAACAGCGTCCCGCTGGACGGTCACGGCTGAGGAGGACCCCTGTGTGCGCCGCTGATAATGTGAAATGCCCCGTGAGGAACACAGGACTTACCCAGCGTTAACGTTGCCCTTTCTGATCAGACACGCCGCCGTGTTGTGACGATTCTGACTCAGTGGTTTGCATGACTATATTCTCCAAGACAGTTTAATCAACGTCTAAACTGGTTCTTTTAAAAAAAAAAAAACACGGTAGTGGGAATAAAATAGAAATCAGGAGGGTGATTGAAGGACACCATATAATAGGGAGCCTTGTTATGAGCCTTGTCATGTGACCAGCTTAATGAGATAACTGACCGAAAGTCACCTCACTTTTGACTACTGTTAAATAAGAATTTAACATGACTATTGTGTCTGTCACCTTATTAATTGGTCACATGGCAAAATGAGGCTCACAGCTTACCCTGTGTTGTGGGTGCAATGTACCATGAATGGATCACTCTGTTAATTTCTATTACTAGACTTTGACCCCAATTTAGAGGAAACAAGAATTTATTAGATGAAACATTTAGACAACATATTGAGGCTATTGAGAAAGGGGTGTGGCCTTTTAAGGCCACATCACTGCATAAATAACGTTGAGAGACACTTTATGTATTTTACATTGTTCAGTACCAGTACTTAGGGTTTCCAGAAATTATGGATTTTCCATCATTTCAATCCCAGTTTCAGAGAACCAGAATTATTTATTTTATTTTTTTTTTTTTTATCATTGCATACCAGTAGTCAGAGTGGGTGGTTTAACACCAGATCAGGAGCAGAGGCTATGGTAATAATGTGTTTCACTTTTTCAGCCCATGATGAAGGTGATGAGATCAGGAAGAAACCCACCAGCGATCATAACACAGTTGCAGGCACTGAGCAGGGACCTCTGCTGCATACATGTAGATTTCAACCCAAAGAATTTACACCAGAGACTTTAGTTTTTATCCACTACACTACTGGTGTGGTGGGTAAATTGGTGATCAGTACCAGTATTACATATTTTGAAACGTTCAGTAGGCTACTAGTGAATGATAATGAGCAATAATATCAGGGACACTTGAGAAATAATTGGCCTACCTGTTTCGAGGTTTAGCCAGTGCAGCATCAGTTCTGTATCAGGGCTCTTGTCTAGTTTATCGCAACACTACCCACACTGCCTCGGCTCAGTCTCAGGCCTGCCACTCAATCCATCCCATATGACAATCTGTCACTGTTTACATTTGCCTGATTTCTGTCAATGGTTATACACAGCTTGGCTGTGCTATACAACTGAATTCCACACATCAATACCTTACAGACTCTCGGCTTGCTCTAGGGAAGTTAGTTTACCGAAAAATTGTAAACACTGAAATGAACTCACCGAGCACAAGTAGGAATAAACTGAGGGGGACCAGCCCAGCCTGCAAATCTTCACGGTCCAAACTGCCCTCCTTTTTGCATCCTGTGGCGATCAATTCATCATACGGCCTTGTCCCGACCGCACAACACACCATTTCTCCTTTAACTGCTCATTGAAACGTCATGACGACAGAGCCAGATGTTGGTAGGCAACATGGCGCCCGTCAAGCACGTGACAGGCTCTCAGCCAATCACAGCTCGTGTTGCAAAGATCAAAGGATGGCCAGACTCTCTCTATAAGAGCCTTTTATGACCTAGTCACGCATAGTATGCGTGCGCATTTTGGCAGCAAAGAGGCAACTTCTCATCTCCAATCAATGCAGAGTGCAAGTGGATTTTTGATCTATTGATATTTGCATTTTTAAAATGTCATCTAGTTGTGTTGTGGGTTGCCAGAAGAGGTCTAGCAAAACTAAAGGTATTAATTTCTACCGCATTCCATCGGGGAAAAGACCGTTCAATGCAAACAGGTGAAGATTGTGGCTACAAGCAATAAAACGAGTCTAGCTAAATACGTTAAGTGGCTATCATAACAAATAGATGTTATAATGCAGCATGAATAAGCGGATATAGCATACAATTGTATGGTCGGAAATAAAAATCATTTTTTGTTGCCAAAATGCGTGCGCATACTAAATCACGTGATCACTGTTTACCGGCTGTAAAAGGGTCATACGGCGCTGTTTACAGCGGCCTCGCTCAGTACCGGTGTGGGAAGATGGCAGCGCGAAATTACGTTTGCGACGGCCTCATCCAGTACCGTCCATGCAGTGTCTTTGTACACGTCTGCGTCTAAGTTTGATGACTGGGAGAGCTGGCGCTGGATCGGCTGGGAGAGCTTGGTGTACTACGTCCTGCGGACCCAGGGACCAAGGCCCTGTCCGGAGCTGCTGCCGATGAGGAAGTACCGATGGCGGTCTAAGGTAAGGCTAAGGTAACTGCTAACCCATGCAGACCGGCAGTTCCGACGGTCATCCTGGCTGGTGTTCGCTCTCTTGGGCAGTGAACATATATATATATATATATATATACATATATACATATATATATATATATGTCGTTTGGATATGTGTTTTTGTCTTTGTGTTGCACTGCTGAGGGCTGGGGAAAATGATATTTCGTTTCATTTCATGTACGCAAATGCATGAAGTGAAATGACAAATAAATGTTCCTGATTCCTGATTTGCATGGAAAATGTGAGATGAAACGTACCGCTTGACCCGGTTCATTTGAAAGTGTCCTGGACTGGGTCCCGTTGAGCGGCTTCTCCAGTCAAGATTTAATCGTAGTAGAAAGCAACAAAACAAGGGTTACTTTCTCAACAGGGCTAAGAGCAGTGGAAAGCAGTGAAAACGTGTGGTTTTCCCCAATAAAAGTGCTTCCTACCGGGAGTGGTGGGGGGTGGAGGGTATCATTCCCCTTCTCTCCCCTCCGCCTCCCTCCTGTTGGCCCCTGATGATAAGTTGTAATTATCTCAGGGGAAGGTGCTTGCCAATCACATTTCAAACTGCTGCATAGCTAGAATTGTCCCCACCTGCCTAATGAACTGACAGGATTGAACAGAACCCCGGCGTTGCTCTCAGCCTTCCCTACATGAGTGCAGGAAGCCGTGCCAGGCGTTTGTTTTGAGGTGTGCATTTCTCTGTGATTGATCTTCCAGAATGAGTTTGCAGAGTAATTCCATGGGTTGACGAAGTGTTTCCATGTTACGAGCAGCCTATGTAAACATGTAGCCAAGCCCTTGAAAACCAGTCTTCACTGAACGCTGTGTGGTTTGGTGCACTCACCAACGCTAGCAATGTCCCCAGAGAACAGATTCAGAGCGGATGCATCGTTGCATATTACAAGTCTACAAGGCTTTTGAGATTAAATCAAAACAACAAACATCAGGGCAAATTTGGTTAAACTTGGCTCTAAATTGGTTGAGGAAATTATCAGTAAATCATCTGTGGAAAATGGTCGAAAATCATTAAGTCCTTTGCTTTTGTGTGTGGATGTATCACAGATGAACTTTCACTTTTGATTGAAATGGCCATAAAACTCGGTCTGCTGAATTACAATGACCGAGTTAAAATGACAATATCCTCCATAATTGCTTAGATTTGAGACTCAGCTGTGATCAGAACTAAATCTAACAGTTGCATTTTAATTATGCTTAATTATACACGGTAGAGCGTATCATCTAGTGAAGTTATGCTGGGGTCCTCAATTTCTCCTTTTCTTAGTTGGAACTTTTGTTGCTCTCTCTCTCTCGCTCTCTCACTCTCTCTCCCCATAGCCCTCTGTGACAAACTTGTCTGCAAAATCTGCACTTGTGGAGTTGGAGGAGGAGAAGGGAGGAGGGGAGAGGGAAGGAAGGGCGAATCTCTTTCTACTTTCCGCCCGGGTTGTTTGAAGTCTAAAATCTTTTGCAGGGTTTTAAACATCTGTTTCCAAACTGCCAGCGGCCACTAATTAGGGCTGAAAACAAGACGGGACGTCGTGAGAACCCCGGGGTGGGCATGAGGCGACATGCACACCCCGCTAACAAAAACCACCGCATTCCTCCGCTTAAAGACTACTTCTCCGAACGGGGGGTGGGTGGGTGGGGAGGGGCAGGGATGGAGGGAGGGAGGGCAGAGAGAGTCATAGAGGGAGGTGAGGTAAGGTATGGTGGTGGGTCGGTGGGATGAGAGAGAGAGAGAGAGAGAGAGAGAGAGAGAGGCATTATTTTGAGTCCCCACCTGTCCGTGTTTTCCGTCTGATTCTGGGGGCTGTGTTTGTGTGTGTGTGTGTGTGTGTGTACGTGCATGTGTGTGTATTTTTGTCTTTTATTTTTCTGTTGATGTTAGTGTATCTGTGTGTGTGTGTCTGTTTATGCTTTAGAATTTGTGTGTGTGTTTATGTTTATGTATCTGCTTGTGTGTCTGTTTGTGTCTGTCTGCACGTGTATAGTATGTGCACGTGCATGTGCACGTGGCGTACAGCGGGTCTGTTGGGGTTTTCTCTGCTTTTTGAAGTCATCAAGGTGCATGGTATTCTGTAGCAGCTCTCTGAGTCACTTTGAGCCCTCTGCCTTCTTTCTACCTTCCTCTGTCTTTCCCTTTCTTTCTCTGTGACTGTCTCTCACTTGTTTCTCTATATTATAGTCATGTCTTTGATAACCCCTGTTTGTGACAAAAGCCCCCCCTCACCCCTGTAAGTATAACATAACATCCTCATAATGTCAACTCCAATTTAGACATCATACGAAAAGTCGGTCCTCCATGTGTCAAATAAATTTCATGACCCTAAGATCTGTAAAGAAGCAATCGAAATTCATTTTAATCATGACTACTGGTGCACAACCCCACTCTCTTCCCACTGCACTATAATTTGAATTGACAAAGCGTTGATATATTGGTACCCTTCGGCGTCTGTATGAGATGCCACAGGAAAAACAACGACTTCCGCGTCTCTGTGTGACAAAGCTGGTTAACCACTACCTAGCCTTAACCCTAAACATAACAGCAACCTAACCTGTGTGTAACTGATATTCAAAACCCAGGGCAGAAGTTTCACATCACTTGTGTGTGTGTGTAGGTGTGTGTGTGTGTGTGTGTGTGTGTGAGACAGCAGTAACCTGAGCTATCAGTTGGGTTGATGGGCAGAAGACTTTACACTCTCCTAAGGTGATCAGAGGTCATCAGTCCGGAGTGGAAACACAGAAGGAAATGTCAGGGGCATCGGGCATCATTTACAGTCTCCTACGCAAAAACCCAGACCTTCCTAGAAAGTGAGTCGTCTCTTTGATGTAGTGGAGAACTTTGAATAGAAGACCAGAGCTTAGGGAAAGAAAGAGCTGAACATCAAGCTCTCTCTTGTTAGACTGTTGTTAGTCCGCCCACGCTTGTCCACAGCTAGAGGTCAAGGGCTAGATGCTACTAGTCTGGCACAGCAAACATGAAATTGTCAGAGCAGGATCTGAAAGTTAAAACTGACTCACTGTAAATCACTTCTTTTCCTCAACATTCACACCCTAAATTAAAATGAAATTAAGTACATCATCCATCCTTCAGATGAGACGTTAAACCGAGGTCCTGACTCACTGTGGCCATTAAAGATCCCATGGCACTTATCACAAAGTGTAGGGGGGTCCCCTGGTGCCCTGGCAAAATTCCCAACCTGGCTCTCTCCATCTGGCCACCTAATCATCACCCCATGTAATTGGCTCAATGATTCCTCCCTCTCCACCTTAAGCCGATGTGTGGTGAGTGTTCTGGTGCAAAATGGCGGCCGTGCATCACCCAGGTGGATGCTACACATTGGTGGTGGTTGAAGTGAGTTACCACCGTCAATGTTAGGCGCTTTGAATGCCTAGAAAAGCGGTATATAAATGTAATTATTATTATCATCATCATTTACAGCTTTCCACCCAAACCCTAGGAGTGTGTCTTTACAGGTATATTTTCATGTTGAAGGTTTGCACTTCCAAAATGTTGTATTTGAGTTATATCTAGTGTTTATTTTTACAACTTCTTCCTCATCATCTATGTAAACTCTACCTATTTTTTCAATCAACTCACATTAATGGGCCTTATTCATCAATCGTTCCTACGTACAAATTACACACCCATGGAATTTCTTAGCCCTCAAGTTGGTCTGACAGCCAGTCACAAAGCCTGATGGTTATTTGTAATTCCTTCCCCCTAACATCTATTGTCTACCTCATGCAACGAGCAATCACCATGGCTTGCAAAGGTATCAGTGTTAGCTGATTGGTGTCTAAATTCAGGAGTTACCCAGGTTCTACACTGGCCTCTGAGACAAATTCAGGGCTAAACAATCCCATGGGTGAATAAGAACAAATTTGTATGTACAAACGATTGATTAATGAGGATCATTGTGTGTCTGAATAATAACCTCACTGAACACAGTAGCAGCAAAATAAACTTCTGGAAGTTTCTGTCTCAAGTCACATCTATTGTTCATCTGGGCTTCCATGACTTGTCTTGTGTGTCAATTCTTGACAGTTTGAAGACACATCACACACTCCCTAATGGGTTTTCTCACACACAACCCATTACTCCTGCCAAATGCAGCAGTTTTCTTGGCAAAAACAGCAGAGAAAAGTTGTTGGGGCCATGAATCTCTCCCGTTGCCATTATGCTGATTTATCTGAAACATTGAAAACACCAGACATAAAGTTTTTTTTCTTTGTGAGAGGTTAGCCCAACTGATATCTCTGATAGAGAATCGTTTAATGCGATTATACACCCCGTCATGTCGTTGGGGTAGTAGTACTAGTTGGATAACAGAGGCCTCACTTGATACCCTTTTGTAAATATTCAGGCGAATCATCATTATCATACATAAGTTGAGGGCCCAACTTAAAGGCACCTCACAGTCATCATGATTTAATTTCAATGGGTGTATCAAAAAGTTATAAAAGACTTTCCTGTAAAGATTGGTATTGACATCAGAAACGGAGTAGTAACTATTTCAGTTGGCAGGAAACCGTCTTTACTACTTGTGTTCCTGCTTTCAGACCTATTTTTAACTCTCATATTTACTTGTTTAGTCATTTAGCTTTTTATAGACTTGTCTTCGCAATTACGCACATATTGGTTAGGAAAGTGGAGAGTGACAAGAAGGATGGGGCAGCGAAACAACAAGTGCAACAAAAATGTTTGGCCTGATTAAAACCTAAAACATTGTGAACGGGCCTGAGTCGACGTGAAATGTGCTTACCTGATTTACCTTTTAAGAATAAGATTACGTTTCCTTTATTAATCCCCTTGGGGAAATTCAGTTACTGCAAATTAACCCATCCTAGCTGTGATCTGTTTAGCTAGAAGCAGTGGGCTGCCGCCTTCATGCAGTGACTGGGGACCCACTCCTGTTCTTTTCCCATTGCCTTGCTCAGGGGCACAGACAGGAGTATAAACCCTAAAGTGCATGTTTCTTTTTGATGGTGGGGGAAACCGGAGCACGCGGCAAAAACCCACCACAGACACGGAGAGAACATGCAAACTCCACACACAGGATGACCTGGGATGACCCCCAAGGTTGGACAACCCTGGGGTTCGAACCCAGGACCTTCTTGTTGTAAGGTGACAGTGCTAACCACTGGGCCACTGTGCCACCCAAAACTTTACAAAACTTTGTAAAATCTATAAAGAGGGAAAGCTGGTATTCAACGTCTTGCTTTGTCACTGCTAAAAGACAAATGAGCTGTTTCGGGGATAAGGCCTGTGGCCTTTTGAATAGTGAAAGTCACAGAAGCAGCATGCCACCCTTCCAGCTTGCTTGGCTGTAAGTACAAGGGTCGACATGAAGGCCTTTTTTTCCCTTGATAACCAAAAATGATTAATTATTCCATCAACATGTGGGCCCAGTTTATAATATAACCAGTCAGGATCTACATCCTCTTCTTCCCCTGAGAGTCGATTCCCATGTAAGCAGCATTAATAGAATTTATGTCATTACCAGTACTTTTAATACTTGTACCCTTGCCACATCTACTGCTACAGCCTGCTGCTACTGCCGAGCTAGGCTGACTCGCTTCACATTTGTGTTTTGTCTGCATAATCAAGGAAACCAGAAGTAAACTGATGGAGAGATATCAGGCCAAATTACACAGGAGGAAGCAGTGAACAATGAGCAATTTACGACCGCCTCTCGTCTGTGTTTCACTGCAGCGCTGGAAGCCATCAGGGCTTATCACTGTCATTTACATCTATCTTTCCACCTGCCCGGGGGGAACAAATTCTGCAGCTCCACAAGTCGGCCCAGAGAGGTTAACATTTAGAGAGATCAGTTAAATCGTATGAGTACAGGTGAGGGATGGTTAGCTCTGCCTCTCCAATAGCAACTAGTGAAGTAAACTTGTTGAAATCAAAGCGGTTAGATTTAAAGTAGGGATATAACTCGTTCAGAAGTGTTGGTATAATTCATTAGCAAACTCAAGTGTTCAAGTTAGTTTGGTTAGTATTTGGAAAGAAGAAAAGTAACTTTGCTCATACTTGAATAATAGGCTGACAGATGTCTTATTTTATACAAGCTGCCAATGTACCTAACTGCATCTGTCATTTGAGAGGCTGCTCTAATTTATTGCCTGTATTATCCATTTGGGTTGCCAGTAGCACAGCACACACCACTGAGACAAAACACGGCATGAAATCATCCGAATGAGGGCAGGAATCTTTTCCAAGACAATAGGAATGATTACAATCATCAGTGTTTGACGTAATGTCATGGAAAAACATTTCTGCATGTTCACTCAGTGAGTCACATTTGGTTTTTTTGCTGCAGAAATAATGAATTATGAATCCATCAATAATGGCATCTTTACAAAATAAATTAGCCTTCCATGTAAAAGTAATAAATAGGTCATTTGATAATCAAGTGAGAATCCTTACTGCAGCTGTCATAACACATATGCATACCAGTATGTGATCTGTGCTGGGTGGAGGGCAAAAGGGCAAAAACTTCCTCTGGGCTGTTAAGTTGATGAAATTGAGCATGCATAAATAGCCAGCTCCAAGATGTTTGATTGGACAAGAGATATTGGTATTAGTACAATGAGCTCGCAATGTCTGGGGGTGTTTTTTTTTTCAAGTACTTTTCCTGAGAAAAATGTTTTAACAAATTTTTTTGAAAAAAAAACTTCTTAAAATATTTGTAAGAAATGTTTGTATGCACAGATCTCTTCTTAAAGAGCAGTTAAGAATTATAAGATATATTTTGTGGCTTTAACCAATTTTCCATTGTTTGTGATTTGTTCCGTGGTAAGATTAAAACCCAAGAGTAGTGCAGACCTGTCATATGTAAACACACATGACAGTCCTGTTTGTGTTACAGCGTCTTTAGAAGAGTGAAATCATAAACCATCTGCTTAACACAAGGAAAGACTAGTTTAAATAGGGGGAAACATTTTTTCGTAATAATTTTCTAAATTTAGTCCTAAATAAGTATAAAATATTTATAATAGGGATATTCATGAATATCAATATCATTTTAGGATGTACAGTATTTTGGAGGTTCAGATGAATTGAAACTAACAAACCTATGCTCTGGAAAATAAACCCTCTCCTTTAGCCAGTTCTGACAACAACAGATTTCTGAACTGAGCTCTTTTCCTTTTCTGATCCTTGTTTGGCAGTAATGTTGGGAAATAGACACTAAACAGCTGTTCAACATTCTCCAACTTTTTTTATATATATATATTTTCCATGTCATTCAAGCTTTCGGTCTTTTTGAGGGTGTAAAGTGACTATCAGTGATTTTAATTTAGAACACCCTTTTTTTTTACAGTGTTCATCAGTCAAGCTCTTTCTACACCCCACCAACTATCATGATAGTAGATGCACTGGAAAAAGAAAAAAGAAAGAAAATCCCGTCTCTGTGGCCATCCTGAGCGCTGTAAATGGAGACGGACATTTTTCTCTGTATCCATCAGCCAATCAGAAGAGTTCTTTGCAAAACAGCGCCTCCGTTGGTCCCTACTTGCTGTCAATTGTTTAGTGTATCCATGAGGCTCTTAGGCAGAAGCATGGATATACGTCCATGGGCAGAAGTTAGGGGATGGATTCTTTTGCAGCATGCTTTCAAAATGTAGCTAGCTCTTGCTAACTTCTGCCCAGGATCGCTTAACCCAACTTTAAGTATGCTAACAGAAAGTTTGCTGTTAGAACTTTCAAAGCTCAAGTGTACAAACAATTTTGGTGTGTTAAGAATATGTCATGAAAGTGATAACGATTTCTCTCAATATTCTCTCACAAGAACAAATCTAAATTCAGCTTTAGAGAATGTTCTTGCATGAGAAGGCCTACCATCATCTTTATCGATCTATCCATCTGTCCATGTGTCTTTTATGCATCTGTCTATCTATCATTCAATCCCTCTTTCTGTCCTATATACTAGCTACCTACCTGCCTAGCCTACATAGTTTTATGACCTGAAACTATTAAAAAGCTAATATAAGATAAATACAATTGTTCCTAAAATCCAAAACCCTTATCTACTGATTGTTAAATTTAACTTACTTGATTATGCATCTTTGTGTATACAAATGTAAAACTCGTGAAAAAAAAAGTTAAAGAATTAAGAGCAATAATGTGATGAATATAACATTAAACGAGCCGGCATTGTGAAAAACCTTCAGTCATTATCTAGTGTTGTAGGATTTCTCTGAACATTTGTTGTTAGGTGATAGAGGCACCTGCCGCAACTGTTTTGGAGCCATCATGTAAGATTTATACGTTAAGATTTACAGGATAACTACATCTGTATAGGAAACAACTGTGATAGTGTTACAACACGTTGTTTATTCCCCACCTACAATCACTGAAACAATAATGCTGTGTTAACAGTGATACGAACTCATTTTGATTTGAAACACTGTCAAACAACACTGTTCCTGGTGTTATTTTGCAAGACTGTCAAGTAACAATTATTGCTGGAGACAGCCGTCTGGAGAGGATCTGCGCACACACACACACACACACACACACACACACACACACACACACACACACACACACACACACACACACACACACACACACACACACACACACACACGGGTTATAACAGTAAATCTGTCAAATTAACTGTAATTCATAGATACAGCAAAATGTGTTTGTGCTTCTGCAAACCTGCCAGCCTACCTCCCATGTAAAGGCTTGCTGACATTATCTAATCCAAGATGACTTTCAATATACAGAGATCATTGGATATCTATCTAAACTTTTACAATTTTGTGTTATTTCTAAGTGTTCCAGTGACACAGCCAATTTAATTTACCTGGTATGGGGAAAGCATACTTACCTTATGAAACAGATTGTAAACAGTAAGTAAAGGTAATTCCTGGCAAGCTCGGTCAATAAGATCAATACGTTTTGTTGATTTTATGCCATTATTAGCGCACACAGGTTGTGTACCTGCCCACTGTCCATCTACTGTACTGGTAAATATGTTTCTCCTTCACAGCTCCATGCGGTGGTAGCCATTGGGAAATCTCCCAGTACCTTACATCGATCTATCTTCTATTAGTTCAGCATTTTTTTTCCAGAAGATTTGGGCAATTGAAGCAACAACGCAGCAGTGGCACATCAAGCATGTACAAAATGGAATTACTTTTCTGCATCTTTTCTACACTCACTGCACAATCAATCTCTTTTTCATTCCTATCAATTCAAAATTTAAACAGTGACAATACATTATTTCGGCTTTAAGATCACAACCTCCACAAAACCTTTCTTGTGTTTTAATTTCAAAGAAGTTCCACCGCCTAAAATGATCGAAATCAGTCCTTCTATATTGCATATATATAATTGTATATTGCATATATACACCCCACCCCACTCCTCTAAATCTGCCTAGAATAAGTGGGTAAATCTCATCAAAATCTTGTTGTGAGTGTCCACGGTCAGAGAGGCTGATTTAAAACACAATGTTGCTGAGCAACTTGTTGTGCACAATAATAGAGCGAAACAAAACCATGTGCCCATAAATGCTTAGAAACGGGCACTGCTGGGTGTGAAGAGGGTTATGGATAGACACAGTTCCTGACACAAACGTGCCCTGTACTATACATTGGGATCTTCTTTTTTTTTTGCACACATACTAGTAATGGAAAGTGGGTGGGAAGGTAGCAAGTCTGTCTAATGTCATCAAAAACTACCGTCAAACAAACCCTTGTAAAAAAGTCACTGAATGGGTCCTTTTAATGACACGGAGAGAACAGAAACAGCGAGTAATTTTGTTGCAATTGTGTTTGTGACCGCTTTGAATGTAACTACAGCAACTCATTTATTGTTGTGTTAGTGGTTCTTGCCAGACTTTGATGAGCCTCAGTAAGTTGTAACCTTCAGAGTGAGCCACAATATGTTAAACTGCTGGTTGTGGGTATAACTTTTCTACTCCCTGGGCAATTATATCCCACTAATAGAACCATGCTGAATGGGTTGCACTGACACTTTGTGTAACTTTTACTAGGATCCAATCACCATGCAAGCCAGAGATCCACCAAACCTCTGATCCCATTCCAGTGGCATGGTGTTTACTGTGTGTGTTTAGACATTGCATTAATATACGTTTTTCCTTTTCAAGATAAGTAGCGACACAGTTCCCATTATTATATCAGGTGTAGATGGGGTCAAAAGGGTACAAATAAATGGGGGATTTCAACAGACCTGGCATGATCTGCAACCTACTGTCCATGCATTCACATCCACAACCCAATGCCTCGTCCTGCAGCTCACTCACCTGCCTCCCAACCTTGTTATTATGCAGCCTCATTCGGGCATGGATGTCCTTGTACGTCTCGCGGGCATCCAGGAAGTCCCTCGAGAACTTCTCGCCAAATTCCACATCGGGGCTGCAGCCCCCCCACTCCCAGGAGTCCTGGGGCCCCGGCAGATCAGCAGGGAAGTGCTCCATGACGCCATGCACCATACCCTTCCCCCGGTGGATGGCCTCCAACTGGAGGCGATGCAGCTTGATGCGGAAGGCCTCCTCATCACCACGCCGCTTCTCGTCACAGCCGCAAGCTTTCAGTTTTCCCATGGAGCAGGCATTGGCAACCGCATGCACCACGCCAGCCGCAGCAATAGCATAGGCAAAGGCACTCTCTCTGAAACCTGATGGGATGAAATGAGGAGGACAGGTTCTTTCATGCAGGAAAGGATAGTGAATGTACTGATTGGCACTGGGTATGTCATGCATCTCATAAGTCACATTTTACTAGGTGTCGTGGTTGATTAGTGGTTAGCATTGTTCATTTTTGCCTCACAGCAAGAAGTTCCATGTCTGTGTCAAGTTTGCACCTTCTCCCTTGCACATGTTTGCATTGATTTCCTTTGGATAATCCAATTACTTTATGCAGTTCAAAGCTATGCATGTAGGGTGAAATCATGACTCAAAAGTATGAATTGTGTGACTCCTGGTGTGGGCCCTAGGATGGACTGGCCACTTATCCAGAGGTTTTTGCTGAACTTCTCACAATGTGTAATGCAAGGGCAGCACATGACCTTGAATTGGACTAAGCCAGTTTAGCAAATAAATTAGATGCACCACTATTTGTATGTTACCTGATTTTCCTTTTTGGCATTGAAAGTGTGGTATAAAATAGGCCAAAGTAATGTGTATAACTTTTCTGTGTATAAGCACATATTTATAAAATTAAAAAAAACCTTATAATGCAACAGCTGTGTAATGAATTTCTTAGAAATCTTAAGGGCTGAAACTGGGCAGAGAAAGTCTGTTTAAAAAAGGGCAAAAGTCTTGTGATATTTTGGATGGAAAGCGCTTTGACGGAGAAAGAGAGAAGTAACATACAGGGAAGGATACACCCCATCTGAAAAACAACTTTGCCATCCAACTTTTCTGTGCATACCCGTAGGCATTTTTCCTATTCTTGAGCAGGAAGAAACTTAATTTAAAATTTACACTTGATAAATCATTACAATGGTTTACTACTGTGTATAAAATGACATACCTATCACACAGGCACCTTATGAAAAGCTGACACAAGGACTGTATCACTTTGGAAGAATGTGCCATATAGCAGTTCTGGATCTGTTACAAATGTTATAAACCAGAGCATAGGCAGCAGGTGAGGCTGAGGATGGATAAGGCTAATATTTGACCAACTATCATAATTGTTTTAACGACCTTTGGCATGCTGTTCAATAGCTCCCTTTCCCTTGCTGCTCATATCAAACTCAGCTCAGCAAAGCTTACAAAATGCATGAAATTCATCCTTGACATGTAATGAATGTATGTTCTTTACACCACTCAGAGTTGTATACAGTTTTTTTGTTTCAGCATTTTGACGGGCTTCTACAGTTCAACATTTACACATCAAAACAATGAAAATACAAGAATTTGACGGTTACAGCAGCCAATAACCTGAAAAATAATATTATTGACTTTGAGAATAACTTCAATCATAAAATGCACTTTCAGAGTGCCCGCACGCAACATTAGCCAATCAAAATGCAGATTTCTTTCACAGTAGCCAATTAGACACAATATAACAAAGTGCCCTCTGGCACTCAGAGAGTGAATTTATGTGCATACACAATTTTTATTCAATACCATAAAAAGGAGGACAAATAGCCATCTGTCCAGACATTGCGCCGGATGCCGGACAGAGAGCTGAAAAACCAGACTGTCTATCCAAACGCCGGACATATGGCATGTAGGGTGCACACTAGCCAGCACTTAGGGAAGGCTTAGCCCTCTTTAGCCTACATTAGCCACCGCCCCTGAACCAGAGTTTGTGTAGACTGTATCAAATTATCAGTGACCTGAGGCCAAAACATACCACGGTGTGTGTGTCATACACAGAAGGAGAGAGAGAAAAGGCAGGTTGTTGATACACAGCAAAGAAATACATTTGGCTCGATCTGATACACATCTAATTACATTTCAATGATGCTGCCACATCACTGCAATCCTGATTTCACTGCTTTTCACTGCAATAGTCACGATATAATTTCTATTTTTAACATACTTTATATTAACATAAGAAGTAGCAAACAAAGCTTGACTTTACTCTCATTAGGGTGTATGCTTTAAAACTACTGGATGCAACATTAATATGGCAAGTTATTTTCCTTATCCCTGATCATAGACTGAGCTCAACCGCGGTTGTAACAATGAAACTTAATCTACTTACCTCTGTGAAATGTTCTCGTACGGTTGCACTTATTCGGCATAATATGCTCTGGTTTATACATGTTTAGTACTGGTGTGGTCAAAGGAGGCCCTGCAAGCTTGTTAGGGGTACACATAGGTGTGTACACACACACACACACACACACACACACACACACACACACACACACACACACACACACACACACACACACACACACTCTCTTATGGGTTATATACACACGTGCCAAGTCTCATAAAAATAGAAGAAACATCTGGGACAATCGCAATTAGGTCTTCCAATTCTTGCATACTGCGTCTTTGTGGACCAGCTGATAGTAAGCAGATTCCCACCACTACCATTATAGGAATCACTGAAATGCAGTTTAAAAAAAAAAAGAAGAAAACAGGGCTGTCCTACTGCTAATATATGTGGCTGGCTGAGTGGCTGAATGACTGACCTGCAGTTTGGCTGTTTGCAGCTATTTTCAAAGGGATGTAAAGCTATGTTCAAATGTTCTGGAGAAATTTATTTCATCTCAACTGATATATTTTATAAATACTAATAGTGTTTTTAACAGTTTCCAATCTGGCTTAAGGTTACTGATGACCTACTGCTGACTGCAGACAGAGGTGACTGCTTGATTTTAGTTCTTTTAGACTTATGTGCTGCCTTTGACAGTCAATCACAGTATCTCTTACATCACCTGGAGACTTGAGCAGGCATCAAGGGCTCGACTCTTAGTTTATCATACTCACACCTCTCCAACAGAACTTTTTCTGTTGTTCTGGGTAACTCTACTGCCTTGATGGCTCAGTTGAGTCGTGGTGTCCCTCAGGGCGAAGTTCTTGGCCCCTTTTGTTTTCTATATACATGCTGCCTCTTGGCCAGGTTATTAAAAATATTGATGTGTTTTACCATTTTTATGCTGACGACATGCCACTCAAACCAACAGATCCTAGCTGCCTAGCAAATCTCACAACTTGCCTCTCTGATATTAAATCCTGATGTCCAAAATGTTCTTAAATTTAATGATGATGAATCTGAGATCATTCTGTTCAGTCCCCTAAATTCCATCAGCCTTTTTGAACTGATCTTGGTGGTCTGTCAAATAATCTTGAGCAGGCTGCTAAGAATATAGGGGTAACATTAAATGATTGACCTCTGTTTTGGTTATCAAGTCAAAAATGTTGTTCAGTCATGTTTTCGCCAGCTCAAGATAATCTCCAAAATTAGGTCATTTTTATCAATTGCTGATCTACAAAAGTTGTACATGATTTTATCTGTTTTCAGCTTGATTATTAATGCACTTTATTTGGGTATCAGCCACAGCTCCCTCCACCATCTCCAGTTGGTATAAACAATGGCTCCCTGTTAGATTTCGAATTCATTTTAAAATTGTATTGCTCACTTTTAAGGCCTTAAACAGTCTTGCTCCTAAATACATCACTGATTTACTGACCTGGTATGCATCCTCTTGACCATTAAGATCCGCAGATGGAGCCCTGCTGGTTATCCCAGGTCACGGTTTGTCACAAAGGGTTAACGTACCCACAATATGGAACTCTCTTCTTACTGAGCTCAAGACACACTAAGTCTCTAGCTTCTTATAAATCTCTTCTTAAAACTTTTCTCTTTGTGAAAGCTTTTGGAAATGTTTGACATTTGTTTTTATTTATTAATAGTTTTTACTTTTATTCCTATTCATTTGGTCTCATCTATTTATTATTTTTACCTCCTCTTTGCTCATGTTCTTTGGTCTTATTCTCATTTTTGCCTTGTCCGATTTTATAATGTACATATTGTAGCGAATTCGGGGGGACAACGCAACCACAGGAACTGCCGCGGCCGGAAGGTGAACCCGTATCGCCCGCGCCACAGGAGACATCGCTAACCGCTCGACCAAAGGCTCAGACCCGCCAGCCAGCGGCCAGCGTGTCTACTTATCCATGCACGTTACAATATGTAAAGTTGCAACTATATATATTGGTTCCTCCTCACTATAGTGATATACAAATAGATTAACGATACGTTAACACAAACGTCAAACATATTGCACTATTCACGAATTTAAGATATGGACATCGCTTAGCTTTACTACCTTCCTCACCATTGTAGAGTTTGTCTTCTTTGACCAGTGTATGCGCCACTGGTGCAAGCAAATCCAGTTTTAAGGCTTAAGCGTTTCCTTTTTCTTCTTTTTTCTTCTCTCTGTCTCTACGTCACTTCAACGCTTAATAAGAGTCCATTACATTAACATCTACATTAGTGTGTGAAGCAGTAACGAGGACACTCACACACGTCTCCCTAACCCCTCTAGCTTTAGGGCTTCACCACTGTGCAAACAATTTCTTCCAGGTGTTGGAGCAACAGAGCAGAGAATGTCTGCATGCAAATGTGAAATCATTTTATTTGAAGTCTTCGTTTATGCCAAAGTTTTGAATGTTTTGTACACAAGGATATTGGTAGTGCGATTACTCTAATAGGTGAGTCTAAATGATTCGCCATGATGATATCGCCGTATGCTCCACGGGAAAGAAAAAAAACATTTACTGCCTCCCTTGATCTCTCCGCCGTTTACCTTGTGCAATTGACTTCTGTCACTTTAATCTTTGCGCAGGTGTTATTTTTGGTGTCAAAACTAGTTGACAACATAACAAATGAGAGCGGGTGATGTCGCCATTAGTATTATCACGAGCAGAAGCAGCAGCGGAGACTTTTTCGGCACCGCGTTATTAGGGATCCCCACTGCTTTTCTTGGCAAGCCAGGCCCTGCGTAGCATCCAGGCGCTAGGATTCTAGGAAGACCCGCCCCTACGCTGCCTCTGATTAGCTAACCTTAACCCTAACCCCGCCCTAACCCTAACCTTAACCAACCCAACCAACGGAGGTAACGAGTACTGGCCAATCAGAGGCAGAGTGTCAACAAAAGCGGTGGGCTCTAACTGGTGACATTCAAGAACCGTAAGTTCCCCCTGCCATGCGCAGTTTCAAAATCAAGAGTTGTGCCGGGGCCAAGGGCTCAGACTACACGAATTCAGCCCGATTTTGACACGATTTTTTTAATCGCCGACAAATTTCCAGCGTCTTTACCCCGTATAGTGTGGCATAATCGAAGAACAGCGATGCGGCGTCTGGGACGTCCCACGACACCCTGGCGAAAAGTCTAGCATGTCAGATTTGTTTTGTATTTTCCTGCCTGGTGTGACATCTACGACGAGTTCCTTGACTTTGACGAATAGGATGACGGAGTGCTCCTTGGTACACATGGTACGTAAACACGGCAAAGAGAAAGAAGGATGCTGCTGTTGCTGCTGTCAGGTGAAACAACGAAACCGAGTAAAGGTTCGTTGAGCAGTGGCAACAATACCCTTGCCTTTTTGACATTTCCTCGAGGGAGTACCATGACAGTCAACGATTTTGGCAAGAAATAGCGGAGGCACTTCAGCAATCCAGCGAGTAGCTTGTTAAGCTATCATTACCTAGTAGCACTAGGCGCAGCAGCGTCCAGAATCGTTTTTCCTTTCATTTATTTTTCATTTCGGAACACAAGACCACCAGGCATTAGTGTTTCTGTAGCCATGACTGACAATTTCTTCACCCTCCTCCCCGTCGACCTATGAACTCGGCGCAAGATCGTGAAAGGCAGCATATACGATGATTGGTCGGGGTCATACTTGTAGTTGTTGCCAGTCTCCCGTCCAAGACGCGGCAAGAAAGTATGGCGCTATTGTGGCCTAATCTGACATAGTGACCATCGTGAAAGACAAAAATATCACGTAGTGTGATACCGGCTTTAGAGAGTCACATGTATCAAAGGACGGCAAAAATCCAGGGGTCTTAATCGGGTTTTTAATATGTCGATTAAGACCTTTCACTTCAATTCCATATATGAATTATATCAGCGTGATTTCCAATTTAAACTTTAAAACAGAATTGGTGAACTAGAAAAAAAACGATGAACTTGTTATTCCTTATGATTATTAATGTTATTAACGATGATCAATTATTACAAATCATAATTTTCGAATTATTATTATTATTATTTCTTTCACTTTTCCTGTTTTACATCTGTAGAGCCGGGTCCAAACTGGACCTGAGGAACTATAGGGCAGATGTCACTTGATTGACAGTACTCATCGTAATATGTGGGCTGTGCCGAGTAGGGCGATCTTCTGGACTGCACTGATGTTGATGTTTCCTGGGATATGGTTGGTGAACTTTTCCATTCCCTTCTTCATGAGTCCTACAGCTCCGATGACCACTGGTGTTGTTTCGGTCTTCATTCCCCACATGCTGTTGATTTCAATCTCCAGGTCTTTGTACTTGGTCAGCTTCTCTGTGACTTTCACTGAGGTGGTTTTTTTTCTTTCGGATGGTATTGCCATGTCAGTGAGCATGCACCTCTTTTCCTCCCTGTCCTTGATAACGATGTCGGGCTTGTTGGCTTTCATCTCTCTGTCAGTGTGGATGGGCATGTCCCAGAGGATGGTGACATCATTGTTTTCAGTGACCGTTTCTGGCTGATGTTCGTACCACTTCTCAGTCATCTTGATCTTGTAACTCCTGCAGATCTTCCAGTGCAGGTATGCTGCCTTGTTGTGCCTGTATATGTACTCGGTCTTTGCCAGTTCCGGGCAGCCTGAGACAATGTGGTCGATGGTTTCTTTGTACATTCCACAGATTCTGCATTTTGGGTCTCTTCCATCTTTGATGATGCGACGGTGATAGGATCTGGTTGCCAGACTCTGGTCTTGTGCAGAGATTATCAGGCCCTCCGTCTCTGCTTTCAGCCCGGTGTGCCTCAGCCACTGGTGTGTCTTTTGTTGGTCCATGTCTGCGTCTATTATTATTATTATTATTATTATTATTATGTGTTAATAGATAACCATATCAGACCTGTAGCGTTTCATTTGAAAAGCGTGTCAGTTTTTTGTGGCCCCAGTATTTTTGTCTCTGCCAGAACCTGATCAGACTTAACTAATTCTTTGATTTTGCTCAGATTCAACAAATGTGGAACTTTGGGAAATACCAATGTCTATTATAGCTTGATCCATGGTGTAATCGTCATTATATATTCTGTTATTATAGCTTCTCTACTGGCGGCATGGTGGCACAGTGGTTAGCACGGTCGCCTCACAGCAAGAAGGTCCTGGGTTTGAGCCCCGGGGTAGTCCAACCTTGGTGGGTCATCCCGGGTCGTCCTCTGTGTGGAGTTTGCATGTTCTTCCCTTGTCCGTGTGGGTTTCTTCCGGGGGTTCAGGTTTCCTCCCACAGTCCAAAGACATGTAAGTCAGGTGAATTGGCCGCACTAAATTTTCCCTAGGTATGAATGGGCGTGTGTGTGTGTTTGTGTGTGTGTGTGGGCTCTGTAATGGCCTGGCGGCCTGTCCAGGGTGTCTCCCCGCCTGCCACCCAATGACTGCTGGAATAGGCTCCAGCATCCCCACGACCCTGAGAGCAGGATAAGCGGTTCAGATAATGGATGGATGGATTAAGACCGTACCTCAATTTTTGAAGTCAGGTAAAGACGTGCACATGACAATTTCAATAATCGCAGTATTAGCATAGTCAGGATTAGCTAAGTGTATTGGTGTGCATGTCAATGTACCAAGCAATGCCGTCAGCAAGTATGGACAGATGGTGTCAGTTATTGTGTCACAATATGTGACAACCTTGTTCATTTGCTTCTTCCTTCCTTCCTTTGATGCCTGTCTTGACTTTTTATTCTTCCGTTCCTGCCTCCCTCTTTCTCTACTTTCTTCCAGTCATTTGTACCAGCCTCTTTCTTTCTCCCTACCAATCTTTCGTTCCTTCACTTTGTTAAGTGTTGTTTCCAGATCCCTCTTTAAAGTCATTTGCCCCTTTCCCGAACTCTTTCATCCAACCTGTAAACCATTAACCTGGTTAGCTGCTTCAGGCTAAGTGGCAGACTTGGTGGCTATAAGAGCCTGGCTGGCCGATGGACTAGGACCGGAAGGCTGAAGTTTGAATCTCACTTTCAAGATTTACAACCACTGTTGTTTAAAACCACTGAATCAGGTCAATATTACCTCCGTAAATATTGTAGTAACAAGTTCAGTTTTTGTTTCGAGAGGCCTATTATGTGTACACCCCCAAATCACACACACCCACACCCACACACGTTGACACAGATCCACCATGTTTGTCATGTTACCTCCCCAATGTAGCTCAGAAACACTAATGCATGTAAAGGGGTGGGTCTGCAAATAATTGCTTTTTCATCATATTGCTAATCATATTGTTTTTCTTCTCCCCAACAGTCCTTCATGTCTCATGTTATAATGTCTGTGTTACTGCTACCAGGAGCAATATTTCATTCACAAAGACTCATGCTACCTCACTCTATTCTACCCCCCCCCCACACACACACACAAGCAAACTTAAATTTGTGACCCCTATGCTTTCTCTGACTGTTTGTTGTTGGGAGTTCAGTTTACTGCCTGAAAACATGGTACCCTCAGGTTCTATATAAAGAGGCCCTATACGTTCACTTGCTGCGGTAGAAAATAGTGAAGATTATAATGGAAACTTGTAAAGAACACATGAAAGAAAACCACTTGAAGCTTTATAGCGCACCACTTGCAGGGGAAATGATTCAGGCATCTCAGTGGAGTCAAATAAAAAGCTATTAACTGCTATTGCTCCTTTTAGCAATGCCTGGTGTTATTTCCTCATTTATATTTTATATATTTTACATAAACTTTAGTACTTTTTTGTTAATGGTTCACAGCATGGCATGGTTACTACTGGCATTTCTTTGCTTTTTCAGAGCTACTTTAATATTATGGAGACTGGGGTCTGTGGAATCAAGTACTATCAAAACAAAGGTTTTGGTTTTGAGCAGCGCACGTAGCCACAGAAAAGGTTCTTCATCATGCAACTGTTGTGCATCAGTACATAGTGATACTTCCACTAATAAGACTGAATAGACACAATTCACCTAAAAATACAAAAACTTGCATGTCTCAAAGTGGTTGCCAGACCATAACTGGTTCCTTATGATGTCAAGAAAAGGCAAAACAGAAGTTTTTTGTTTGTTCAATTTTTCAAGACAATTCCTCTTGGAGACAGAGAAACAACTGAAATTATATTTAAAACGTCAACACGTCAATGACACGTTCAAATCTGCTGCCGTTTGAATGACCATGTCATAAATTATAACTGCAGTGTTCTGTTGCAAATAGCTTTCCATAAGGAGGCAAAAGGCGAACTCAACCAAGGGCCATTTTTTACTGGTTTTATTTCACTTTTTCCCTTCTGAAAGGACAGCCAGATTAAAAACCTACAACAGATATTAATTGTAACATCAGCTGATGGATTTTCACTCTGAAGCGCTATGTGGCTCAACCCGTTAAACATGAAATCTGCAACGTTCTCCATTTTTTCCCCCATTTGAAATGGGATGACGATGTGGCAGTTCTGTTGGCTAGACAGTCAACAGTGTTGTGATATAGCTTGATGTAGGAGGAAGTGGGAAATAGACATGTTCCAATGGATTTTCTCTGACTACAAGCAAGGTGTAGCAGCCATTGTTGCTTGTGTGCCATCAGCTCACCAGTAAAACAGTTCCCGCCCTTTTAAAAATGGCAGCAACACTAATGCAGAAAGTCTAATGTATTACAAACTTCATAAAATATATTGTAACACTGATGTACAGTAATTGATCGTCTGTCCAACAGAGGTATGGCCACATTTGCATCACATTTCACACCTGCAGGAGCTGTTTCCAACACATACATGTTTGCCCCTGCACCAGTTGGTGCAACCTAATCAAAAATGTCAGCAGTGCTGTATGGAGACTGAAGAAGTTTCCAACCTTGGTAAAGATGCCAGTTAGTACTATGTAACCTGACCCCATGGTCCAGATGGAAAGACAACAATTTACCAGTGGAGAAAAATTGCAGATTTCCGCTTCAAATGTATACCATGTTAGCCCAGGCTGCAGCATAATGTCCTCAGTCCAAAAATACCCTTAAAATACCAAGGTATCCATCCGCCTTGGTCCAATTCAGAACATAGTAATAAAAGAAAATAAACTACTGTGTTACATTTCTGCTCCAATATAATCATCAACTCCATATTGAATAGAACGGATGGACTTGGAGTAAAGATTGGAATGGAAAGGACTAAATGATACACAACTCTAGTCAAAATGTGCATGTGTCCAGTGGTAAAATGTGGACTTCCAGGAAGAAAGTCCATATTTTATCAATATGAGAGCGTCCCCATATACATTCTCTTGGAAACCATGTGGCCAGCAAGGACTCCCGATTCACATTCTTAACAATCAACTTACAAATGGTTCAACTTGAAAATGTCTTGTTCTGCATATGCAAACATCGGTTTTTGTGCAGTAATGGTGGCATCTACAGTTACAGTAGTTACGTTTAGCATTATGGTCAGGTTGTGGTTAAGTTTTAAGGTTAAGGTTAGGAGGTAGTTGGTGAGGCTGTCATACAACAATTCAGCTACATTCATCTAATCTTGTGGTTTCCAAGAGAATGTCCATGGAGACTCTCCCCACCTGGGCTTCCAACCTGGCAACCCAAAAAATATTTTTATTAATGCATTATAACATTTCATTTCTGATTTATAACACTTGGACTAATATTAATAACTAAATTAGTTATTAATATTAACAAAGTAGTAAGTACCTGCCTATAAATCATTTATAAAGTATGCCTTATTTTAAAGTGCTGCTGTGTCTAGTGTATGAATTAGATGTGAAGGTATTAAGAGTTAAAATCTCAGGTTTTGAAGCTAGAAAGGGAAGTTTGTTGGATTGAAATGAGCAGCATGATGATGCCTACCATGATGTCCTCCCTATATGCTTCTTACAATATGCCACAAACCTTTGACAGTCTTTGGCAGTTTGGGGCTATTCTGGTTTGGCTAATGCTCCTCGCCATCCTGATGTCCATAATGTACCAGCTAAGCATTTTTAGTTGCAAACCAAAAGGAAAACAAAAAAACAAAAAAAAAGTTAAATGTCAGAATTGGCAAACAAAAATAATCTGAAGTATGAATACACACACATCACATAAAAAGAAATGCAGATACACACAACTTTACACACAAAGGACCCCAATTCCAGATTTGTCTCACTCACTTACTTGTACCCACCCTCAAACACCCACTTGCACACTCTGGCCATTGCAATTATTTCACCCTCCTTCCATCCCGTGTGTGTGTGTGTATGTGTGTGTGTGTGTGTGTGTGTGCGCATGGGAAGATGGGGGGGGGGGGGATGGCACTTAGTTGCAGCCTGGAGCTTCATACACGGAAAGGCTGTTTTAGCTCTTGCCCCGCTTTGTGCCCGGCTTTGCGACGCAGGCCAGCCGGAAGACCGGGAACAAATCAATCTAACAAATAATTTACCGGCCGCGGCACGCCCGGCTGAACTGATGGCAGAGGAAGTGGCAAAATGAATTAAAGATTCAAAGGAAACTGTCACTTTGTGTTACAGAAACCGACTAAACAGGTTTATGCTTTTGCCACCGAGAGTTGGGAAAGTGCTGAGAGCAAATTCACAAGCACTTGCACTGGCAAGGAGAGTAAAAGCATTAGGAGCAGATCAGTGAGGGAGGACGAGCAACACAGCGAGTGAGTGAGAAAGAACGAGAGAGAGAGGGAGACACAGAGAGGGAGACACAGAGGGAGGGAGAGAGAGAATGACGGAAGGAGATAGAGAGATAGAAAGGAAGGTAGAGTGAAACAATTTCATAGAAATAAAGGCCAAGGGGCAAAGAAAGGAGGGAAAGAGAGAGCAAGACAGATATTAAGACAGAGAAAAAGAAAGAGAAAGAGAAACGACAGTGAGAGAGAGAGAAAGAGAGACAGAGCGATACAGCCTATCCCACCACATTCTGCTTGGCTGCCTTTTAGCCTAGTTTTGAATCAAGTCTAAACGGAGATGAGCATGGGTCCATAAGTTATCCGAATGCATCAGCGGAGAGATAAGTGGCTGAACCAGAGAGGATCCAGCGGGAGTCTGCTGTAATAAAATTAGACACCCAAACAAACATGGAAAGGTGGAGGGTTCCTGACATGCTGCTCAAAACCTATTCATAGAACATAAGCTAGAGGACTTGGGTTAACTCGTAATGAAGTTATACTAGTTGGCTGAAACCTCAATTTACAGCCTTTATAAGAGTATTAGCCCAACCTTTGAGAAGCTGGGTTGGGTTGTCCGGTCTAAATAAGCTGTGACCCTGCCTGCAAGAAATTTATTCAATATCATTTTCAGCTCGGATTATCAATTACATTTATTCTAAATTTACATCTGCGAAAAAGTAGTTCCCCTGAATAACAAAATACAACCCACTTCCAGTAGCTGCATCCAGTAGTGCTTGTGGTTCATTAACCTGCATTCATTTCTTAGCTACTGTATGCATTGACATGTAACTGATGAATCACGGAATTTAAAGAGCTTGTTTATATCAATGTCTTGGAGTTTCTGCACCCGGGGCAAAACAGGGATGCCAGACAACCAGCAACTGCCTCAGCTAATAATGACAAACAACCTCTCAATGAGTCAGTGAGGAGTGAAAGTTGGACCCGAGGTGTATAGACAGAAAGATGGAGGAGTTGCAGGGGTTGTTTAAAGTTAACCACAGGGATAATATAAATTAAAGTCTGTTATAAAGGTTGCAAAACTAAAATGTCAGGTTTTTATTGAAGGGTAAGATTAACCATCTCCAGCAAGTCAAGTCAACTGTGTCAACACAAGGGGGAATTCCATGCTCACTTCAGGGCTACTGCCTACGAAGACGTTCAACCCATCTCGCGGGCGCTGTTCATTCCTTGAGGTAAAAGGTGAAAACAATTTTGTCTCATGAGGAGGCTGAAAACTCCTGAACCTGACACTAAAAGGAAAAGTGGTACTGTATTAATAGCATTGCATTGCATCACTACTGATCTAAGTAGGCATGTGATAGGTTGTCGATTGAGAGATAATTCGTTAATAATCCGCACTGCCAATACAATGCGATGCACCTTAAATGTGGGTAATGTACTGAAACATCAAGCTATGAGGAAAGTGTGAAAGATTTAGTTCGAGATCAGCTCAAAATGTAAATAAGGACTTGTGTATAAAAATAAACAATAGACCAATCATGTTTAGTTTTCAAGAGGTTGGTTAGCACAGACGTGCACATGTCAAATGCCTTTAAATATTTGCATTTCACACCATAACCACTTCCTGTAATGGTTGACTAGAAAATGAACTGAACCCAGGACTTAAAGTAACAACCATACTTTGCACCACGCGGCCATCCAGGTGCTCAGGCTACCAAGAACAGATGTCTTGCACAGCATAAAACCTGAGATGAGTCCATGTGAGGGCTTCACAGCAGTAAAGATCCTCTTTCATCCATTGTGGCTTGATTTAAGAAGCTCCCAGCAGTACAAAGCCTCGGAGGAAACTGATCTACACTCGGTTTAGTAATCTGAAGGTGACTAACTGCTTTTGAAGTTTAGCTCCCTTTTGTTTGGGCTTTTGAGGAATCGTGGTGGGGTTAGAAAAATAGTTTACGGCCCTGTACATAATGACCCCACTGTCTGTCACTGATGCCAACCTAACCATTACTCTCGTATTTTGATGTGCAGGCTGTGGTAACACATTTCCTCAGGTAGGACAATAAAGAGGATGGAGAGCATCTGCACGCAAACACACACACACACACACACAAACATGCATACACATGCACACACACACAAACGCACACACACACACACAAACACACACACACACTGAAAAACACACTGACAAACACAGGTTATAACAGTAAATCTGTCAAATTAAATGTAATGCAAAGATACAGCAAAATATATTTGTACTATCGCAAACCTGCTATACATCCTCCCATGTAAAGGCTTGCTGACATTGTCTAATCCAAGATCACTTTCAATATACAGAGAACATTGGACATCTATCTATCTATCTATCTATCTATCTATCTATCTATCTATCTATCTATCTATCTATCTATCTATCTATCTATCTATCTATCTATCTATCTATCTATCTATCCGTCCTTCTGTCCGTCCATCTATCTATCTATCTAGCTATCTATCGATCATATTTAGAGAATGTTTAAAATTATTATAAGCCAGCTGTCCTCAGCCTCGTGATGAATTTTGCATCCATATTATGAGGGCAAAGGTTAAAGGCATTATCATTGTGCTTCTTGGGGACACCTTGCCGAGTGGTGACAAACATTCTGATAGCCACAGTATTTTCAAGATACAACAGGCTGTCAAGTATTGTGTGTGAAACCATACTCTGGTTGAATACCTGACTATTGTTTAAGATATCCCACCGTATCCCAGCAGTTTGGAATCGTGCAAAAGCATTTGAACTGATCTCTCATCTCTTGAAATCCTGTCTCCAGGCTACTTAAGTTGATACTAGTGGATATTGTGGAGAATGACTGTACACCGACCGAACTATCATACCGTTGTGTTGTTGAGGGGAACGCCAGGCAATTTAACGTCTTTTGGCCCCAATATTTTGAGTTTAGTGGTCGTTTATGTGTTTGGAGACTGCACTGTATTTTGGCTATGCATCTATGAAGAACTTGTACAATATGTTGCATCCCCGCATGACATTAACCAAATTCCTGGGGAAACTAAACACACGGATGACCTCACATGACAGATCAGGGCAGTATGCACTGTGGACATGACACTGACCTCTTTTAAAGACCACGCTGTCGTAGGGTATTTTGTTCCTCGTCTCCAGGCTTGAGCAATTCCAGCGGTGCCCTCTGAACTGGTGCTGGCACTCATGGATGGCGATCTGGATCCCCTGGATGGCTGAGGCCGTCACATCGGGGTTTCGCATACACACCTCCAGTTGGCGCCGTGTCAGGCCCGGAAGCGTCAGGCATACCGTGTTGGCGTTTAGGATGGGGTCAATGTTGGGGATCTTCAGGCCCAAGATCTCATTGGATTCTACCCTGCAAGAAGCACACGGGCCGGGTCATTGAAGGAAAAAAATTAAAGCTACTTCAATGATATACAGAGGAATGGCCACAGTTTAGGTATTATAAATATTTTTGTTTTGTTTTACTTTAGAAGGGCCCACGTTTGACAGGGTAAACTCAAAACATCTGGGTTAAGAGGTTTCTGTTATGGATTTATAGTTTTATAGTTTTGTGTCTCATTGTCATATCAAGACTCAAAGGGGGCCGAGCAGAAACTCTCATTTCAAGGTTGTGAAGTGACTTACACACACACACACACACACACACACACACACACACACACACACACACACACACACACGTGCTCACATGCATGCACACATGAACACACACACACACACACACACACGTGCATGCACGCACACACATTTTTTTTACCACAAATTGTCACAGATAAGGTCATACTGAGGGAAAATCCAAACCTGAAAGTGGATTAATATTGTTTGGAATAACTTGCCCAATTTTTTCAAGATTTACAAATACTGAAAGCCCTAAAGTCCCCAACCTCGCCATGAGAGCCAAAACTCCTCTGTGTGAATGTGTGATGCCGTGATACCTCAGCACCAAACAAAAAGAAAACTCTTAGTAGTGCAGGGAAGAAAAAGGCTGTGGAATTGAAAACACTAGCAGAGCATCTAGGGGAGATCTGACAGGGATATGGGCTCATATCTGGTTTTGAACCGATATTACACATCAGGAATATTACTTGTTTTAGCCTGGATCAAATCACCCACTGATGGCATCTGCATACCAGTGATTGATTGATTGATTGATTTATTCATTGAGCTGCAAGGTGTGTCGCCATAGGCGAGCGTTTGCCTGGTGTTTCTCTTGCAGGTCAATCATGTGAACTCCCGTTATTCTGCTGACAGCGGTCAGAGTTGTGCTGAACTTCACAGGGAGGCAGTAACGAGGAAAACACAGGCTTCTGTCATGAGGGCTTTCACACCCAGAGGTGCCCTGCTTTTCATTTTCACTGCGATCATGATTTAAACACGGGGTTGGCGGGAGCGACGCGCGCGCGCGCGCACGCACACACACACACACCATATTCAGAGGTATAGCTACACGCGTATGCGCAACACGTAAACACACACCCAGTTTAAACATGAGCATCACCTGTGAACAACACGCACGTGTAAGGGGACGCGCGACACACGTAAACACACACAAATACACAAATACGCGGCGAGTGTACTCATCTCGTTTAAGACCATCGGCAAAACAAGTAAATAAATACATCAATAAAATAATAATCCTTGCACCCACTGCAACTATGTGTAACTTCCCTGTAGGCCCTGTACGTTTATGTGTGCAGCATGTTTTTCTTTTTCTTTCTTTTCTTGTTTTAAACCAAACTAACGCAGCAGCCATTCACCAGCCTCTTCGGTCTGTTTGTGAAAAGCAACTCGCTAAAACGTCCCGTGTCGCTAACCACGCTCCGTTTGAACAAAACTGTACATGGCTATGACATAACGTTTGATTCACAGAGCTGGTTATGACTCTGTCCTACCTGTTGGGTTCGTCCCGGTTTTGAGGGAAGACTTGTCTCCAATTCCTGCCTGGCCAAGGCCATGAGGACACAGGACACTTTCAGAGGAAACCTACTGGAGACACTGGGGGGGTACCCTACTAATGGAAACTCGATGTGGATAACTGTGATTGAAAAGGGGGGGGGGGTGTTGAGAGGTCTTTCTTTCTTTCCTTCTTTCTTTCTTGTCCCTGACCTTTTATTTTAAAACTGTTTTTTAAGTTTTTTATTTATTATTATTCAAGCCTCGGCAATTTGCTTAGTATTCAAGTGTGAAGTAGTAGAGTCATAATGTCATTGCAGCAAAATAAAATAGCATAAATTATGATCGTTATCACACCCTGACTAATTTTACTCTAGTTTAATAATCTTAAACAGTAAAAAAAAAGAACAATTTAAATAACAAGTGAACTTGCTCATTGAGCTCTTCCCTCGGTAATCTGGACAGCCTCTCACATCAAAGTTTACAAGTTCATCTTTCACCGTCTAACACCGGCGTGCCCTGCAGACCATAGGCCAGTACCCAGCGTGTCAGCGGACTCACCTTGTCTCCAGAAGACAGAACGCCACCAAGACGCAACGTCACGAGCCAGGGCTTCATTGTGCAAATTGCGATTTGATTAAAAAGTTTGAAGAAGAAAAAAAAATAACGAGAAGAGACAGGAGTTCGCGGGGTCAGGTAAAGTCCAATATTC
The DNA here is from genome assembly GCF_029633865.1 of Lampris incognitus. NCBI lineage: Eukaryota > Metazoa > Chordata > Actinopteri > Lampriformes > Lampridae > Lampris > Lampris incognitus. The sequence goes on along the minus strand of NC_079221.1, from coordinate 31,246,048 downwards.
CGTCTTAAAGATACTAGCTAGTTCGCTTTGTTTGTTTTCAAAAGGGGGAAAAAAAGAAGAAGAAGAAGAAGAAGAAGAAGAAGAGGGGGAGGAATCAGTCCAGCTAAGTTGCGCTCCGGGGTTGACAGCTCCGCGTTTGGCTCGTCTAGAGCGGCGAGCCCAGCTCCAGATGTGCTCTCGGTCTCGTCCTTCAAAAGTTTCAGACGCGCAACTTACTGAATGAAAAGAGAAGTGGAGAGAACGTCAGTCACAACACTCCCGCGGGTTATTATCTCTGTCTCTCAAACACATCCGTACACATCTCGGTATCTCCGCCAAGATATTTGCATTGCAATAACATCCGAGAGAGAGACAGAGAGAAAGAGAGACAGAGAAAGCGAGAGAGAGAGAGAGAGAGCGAGACAGAAAGAGAGAGAGAGAGGAGCGTACTAACATCGGCGCACTATGTGAAGTCTAGTAGACTAGTGATGTTTTAGGCGCGCCCTGATAGCGCTCAAAACTACTGCACTTAGCGCTCTGCCAGCCTCTTTTTTACGTCACTCGGGGAGTACAGGAGTGAGGTCAAAGTGCCTTGTTAAGGACGGGATAACGATCCTCTCAGATAAGGAATATGGGAGCACAGCATGCAGTCAGTGTATGGGCTTTAGTG
>NC_079221.1:31219700-31245199 GCF_029633865.1 Lampris incognitus | reverse complement strand
GTTTTACTGATCGATTGATTGATCGCTTGATCGCTCGAAATGTCTCAGTTCTGGGCAGTTGTGGTAGGACTTGGCCCGGGTGGTAAAGGCAGCAAAGAGGATTGTGGGAGCTGTGCTCCTGGACCTGGATGCTGTGTATGCTGGCTGCCTACAGAGGAAAGCCAGCAACATCAGCAAAGACTTTAAAAGCCGCTGCTATCTTTTATTGTCTCATTATCATTTTTGCTACCTCACTTATTTTTACTACCTCACTTATTTATACTAAATGTTGTTTGTCCTTTTCTTTTTATCTTGTTTTTTAATCGTTTACCTTGTCTATTGCTGCTGGTCTGAGAGTCATCAAACGACATTTCGTTGTGTGTATACAATGACAATAAAGTCCATCCATCCATCGATTATCTGAACCGCTTATCCTGCTCTCAGGGTCGCAGGGGATGCTGGAGTCTATTCCAGCAGTCATTGGGCGGCAGGCAGGGAGACACCCTGGACAGGCCGTCACCCGGGCGCGCAGCGCTGCGCGCGCGCACACACACACACACACACACACACAACACACACACACACACACACACACACACACACACACACACACACACACACACACACACACACACACACACACACACACACACACACACACATTTATACCTAGGGTCAATTTAGTACAGCTGATTCACCTGACCTACATGTCTTTGGAAGGAAACCGGAGCCCCCCGGAAGAAACCCACGCAAACATGGGGAGAACATGCAGACTCCACACAGAGGACGACCCGGGATGACCCACCAAGGTTGGACTACCCCGGGGCTCGAACCCAGGGACCTTTTTGCTGTGAGGGCAACCGCGCTAACCACTGTGCCACCCCTGACAATGAATTATCTTCTCTTATCTGATCATATCTACCGTGTTTCGCCGCCTTTGAATAACACTGCTACATAAAGCAGATTGTGTCTCTCATATGCCTGACATTGCATTTTGGCGTTGGCATTGGCATCCGGGTTGAACAGGATACCATGGTAACCTGTGTATAGTGGTTACGTCTTTCACACTTGTAAACACTGTGATATGCCTCCGCGAAAGGGTGACGTGTCTCACTGTCTTTTTATACTTTACAGATTTTGCCCAGTGTTGCGCAACTCCGTAACTTTTATCAGGTTACACTAATGAGCTTTTGTGATTTTAGAGCCGCCCTTGCTTACATGGACTGTGTATACGCAGATACCAGACTGGTTGTCAACGGTTACCCAGACAGTTTAATGGATGTGCATAGGGCCTTTCCAGACTTTCGCACATGAACCCCTACTGCAGGGGTTCACAAAGGGAGGTCAGCCAGCACAGCTGTCCCTTACAAAAATTATACACAAAAGTAACTTACAGAAGTTAGGCAGAGGATCCCATTCATGTCACATTATGTGGTGGGTGTCAGTAGTCCATAATGCAATTTGTCATATAATTTACAACTACCAAATAGTCACGGTATGATTAGAATTTGATTTATAGATATTTGCAAAATTGTCTCGCCTTTTATTCTCTCTCTCTTCTGTGTCCGCGTTCTCTCTCTCTTTTTCTCCCTCTCCCCCCTCCTTCCTCTCCGGGTGTCTCGCTTTCTTGCTTTCAAAATCTTGCTCCCTCCTTAGGTCAGGACATGAACCAATAACATGGTGACAGTACACAGTTCAGTATATTACTGAAAAGAGGCTATATCTGTCACACCCTCGCTCCTCTCTCTCTGTGAAGAGGGTTCAGGAGAAGTTCATGTTTCTTGGAGAGTTTTTCACTGAAATGATGGAATGAGTAAAACAGAGGCAGTGCGTGGCAGAGCAGAGGTTAGTCAATTACAAGGCTCTCCTCTAGTAACCAAACTTCTAACGGGAAATCTGTGTGTGTGTGTGTGTGTGTGTGTGTGTGTGTGTGTGTGTGTGTGTGTGTGTGTGTGTGTGTGTTGTGTGTGTGTTACAATCAGTCTAACAGTAAATTTCTCAATTATCCTGCAATTGTTTGCATCTGTGTGTGTGTGTGTGTGTGTGTGTGTGTGTGTGTGTGTGTGTGTGTGTGTGTGTGTGTGTGTGTGTGTGTGCGTGCAGCAAATATGTTGTATAGGTGTAATTGAGAGCAGGCAGGACAGGACAAATAGTGCAAAGGTGAAAAAAACAGCACGATAATCCCGTCGGACACGAGGATAAATAACATCACATCAGTTAAACAATCAGTGTTGGAGGTTTTACAGGTTGTGTGAGTGAAGTGTTGAAGAGACCTCCCCCGTCCTTCTTCCTCTTTTGTAACCTGTAACCCCCCCTTTTCCCTTGTTTTTGCTCCCTTTCTCTCCTCCTCTCTCCGGCGCAGTGTTCCTCTCGCTCCTTTGGGCAGAGGACATTCGAGCGTGAGCAACCGTCCAGCACGCGTCAGGTTGAAGCTCTCTGACAGCCAAGTTTTGCACACACGATACGAGGAAGTCGTCTTGGTGGGGTGCTCAACATCCAGACATCGAATTATGAACACAAAGGTTTAAGAGCACATACAAAACTGATCAAATAATATCTATGGATGTGCATCTGCTTAAGAATATTGCACCATGAACACAGCATTTTTAAGTAGAAAGGACACAACCATCTTACCCCTGTGTGTGTGTGGGGGGGGGGGGTATCTATGTAACTAAGACTACGGCAATGTGTAGATGTCTTGTGGATTTATGTGTTGTTAGGTATTGTTCTGCAAACGGTACAGAAAGCAAGAGCTAACCAATGACTTTTAGGTCAAATCTTGCATCAAGTGCACTATGCAGACTTTCTGTATTTACCATTGTACTTCTACAAAAAACATGAGTGAATTTATAGTAGGGGTGGTTTTAAATTCAATCCAATTTCCAATAGACGCCAGCAGTATAAAGAGTATAACTTTAGAGCCCCATAGGTATATAATCATATGTGAGCTTACACGATGGCATACTAACTATTTCAGACCGGTAAGTAATCGCAAAGGCCAGCTACTGTAACATCAGCAAAGCTGCTGCACTCGGGACATACACAGCTTTGAAGCTGACAATGAAAGTATATATATATATATAAATACAGTGAGTACAAGACTAATGCTGACTTTGCGGCTATGTATTGCATTTGCATTGGGTTTCTTTTAATTTGTATAAGCCTTTAGAAGCATATCAATCAATCCAAGCAAGCAAGCAATTAAACTCTACTTTTTATAGCCCATGTTGTGCTTAAAAATACATTGCAATCTGCTTTAAAAGTAGATTTTTTTTTACTTATACATAAGATAAGGAGGGAGAACAGATACCCCCCCGACTCGCATTATACAGATAAAAACAATACACACACACACACACACACACACACATCCAAATCCATGAAGATATAGTAAAAGAAAGGCCACATTACATATGCTGCAGTCTCCAGTTCCAGCTCCACGTGCATGTTGTCCAGCAGAGCAGAGCAGAGCAGAGCAGGTTGGGCAGAGAGGCTCAGCGGTCCCCACTGCTGCTTGGGTTTAAGCTCCTCTGCATCTGTGTCGCAACTCTCGGGTGGGACCCACCGAATATGGTTTTAATCAATTAAGCCGTCATTGCGGGAAGGAAACTATCCCAGGGATAAGGGAGCTGACTTATTCTGGACGGCCTAACAACTCGGAACACAAAACACATGCTTGGGAGAGAAAGGGGGCCATGGGGGTCCTAAAACTCTGCTTTGCCAAAACAGACACCTTAAGCTGGGGGGTTGGGGGGGGGGGACTCACAGAAGAGGGGCCAAATCGTGTAAAATAGGGAGAGAGTGTAAAGATAAATGCAACGTGCATTAACAGAAAACAAATGAGAGCTTAGTTACGATATAAAGAAACCACAGTTGGAGCCAAAAAGGGAAGAAAAAAAAATGTTTGGAAGTTAGTGTCAGACAGTGTTACACTGAGCTTGGATTACTAAAAGACTGGCCTCAAATATTTTGGACATTAGATTGTATTTGTAGTGTATGTTTTTTTCACTCCAGATGATTTCTCTAATATAGTTAACACTTAGAAGGGACATCCAAGCAGGATTTCAGAGACTAGTTAGAGAGCTGATGTAGATGTGAGGTCAACCTCCACGCCAAATAAGCCGACTGAAATTGGTTCCTATCAGAAGATGTGATGTGACATGCGTCGGTCCGTATGAGACATAGCGTAAACCAGATAACTGCTTTCTTTCCATGGCCACATATACGGTTTGGAAATTCCAGCGGACACCCCAAGAGCAGAAAGGTATTAAGCGATCCGCTCAGTCACCTCATCACAGGAAGGCAGCATGATTGTAACCTGAGGCAAAGCTTTGCGTTGAGGAGCAGCATCTCGGAGACAACTACTGCACCATAGTGGCCCGCCACACTCCAACTAGAGCCACAAAACCTTAACATCTGCTTTTTGAACGTTTATTTTTGTGTGGTTTCTGTCTTTATTTGTCAGTAAAAAGTGAAAAGTGACAGGGTAGAGGAAAGTGGGGAGACATGAAACATCCTCAGATTGCATGGGAAACCTGAGGCCTGAGCCAACGAGGTGTGCACCCAAACTGATGGAGGCTGATGCCTCACAGAAGACTCTGTATCAATCCCTGAATGAGAATATGAAAGGTGTTAACACCCTGCAACGTCCACACAGAGGACGACCTGGGATGACCCCGGAGGTTGGACAACCCTGGGGTTTGAACCCCAGGACCTTCTTGCTGTGTGAGTGTGACCCTGCTAACAACTGCGCCACCATGCCGCGCCAGTTTAAAATAATGCACTGAAATGTAGATTTTTTTTTTTGTTGAAGATAAAATTAAAAGACTTATGTATAACATTCTTAATGACCTTAAATTTAAAAAAAAAAATCACGGTTGCACTTGCGTCTTGCCGGATGGGGACTTTAAGTCACTTCATTGTTCGGAAAATGAAGTGAATCATCTCGGTATTCTCAGACACTTTTTAGTCTCCCCAACGTTGAGAAACGTTGTGTTGTTTCTCTAGTCTTTTTAGTTTTTTAAATGAGCATGCCACTAAGTCAAATTCCTTGTATGTGCAAGCTTACTTAGCAATCCAGCCAAACAAAAAACCACCATTGAACTTGATGCACACACACACACACACACACACACACACACACACACACACACACCCACACACACACACACACAAATAGCTCTATTAGAGGTATCAGAAGTGCTTGTTTTTCCTTACCGCCTCACTTACCCCTGGGGAATCTCTTAATTTGACATAATTACATTATGTTTGCATGCCATTGTTGTGTCAGAAAGTGTGTGCGTGTGTGCGTGTGCATGTGTGGGTACTTGTCTGTGCCTGTATATTTATACATGTGACTCAAGGCATGTATGTACATAGATCTGTGTATTTGCATGCTTGTGGTGTATAACTGTTTTTGTTATTGTGCGTTTTTTTTTTCAACCCGAGGATGTCTGCAGGGTGGTAGACACGGCAGAGTCGGGACTGTGTTTAAAAGCCCTCATGATTGCCGAACAGCATATTTCACCAGAAAGGTGATCGGATTGGATGTGCTGATTATAGCTTCTTCTTTTTTTTTCCGGAATTTTCCCCCTTTTTCTCCCCAATTGTATCCGGCCGGTCGCTGCTCCACCCCCTCTACCGACCCCGGGGAGGGCTGCAGACTGCCACATGCCCCCTCCCATACATGTGGAGTCGCCAGCCGCTTCTTTTCACCTGACAGTGAGGGTTTCACCAGGGGGACGTAGCACATGGGAGGATCATGCTATTCCCCCCCAGTTCCCCCTCCCCCCCGAACAGGCGCCCCCGACCGACCAGAGGAGGCACTTAGTGCAGCAACCAGGACACATACCCACATCTGGCTTCACCACCCGTAGGACACGGCCAGTTGTGTCTGTAGAGGACGCCCGAGCCAAGCCGGAGGTAACACGTGGGATTCGAACCGACAATCCCCGTGTTGGTAGGCAACGGAATAGGGTATATCGCTTTTTTCTTTTTCTTTTTTTGTTGCCATTTTTATTTAGCATATTAAATTAATCTTTTTTCTGTGTATAAATGGCTACTATATAAATAGAAACACAGACGGTCTAACTTTGATTTCAGACCAAAAACGTCCATATTCCGTATTATGTAATCCCGTATTTGAAGCAAGACCTCAACCAACAGCCACGGAGCGGTACCGTCGGGCCTCCGGCGTCCCGGACATGAGACTGACCCCTGTGTCAGGTGAAGCAGGCCACGATCACAGCAAACAGTTAGTGCTTCAATGAGCTGAACAATAGCACTCACATTAACATCAGAGGAGAAGGGGAGAAGAGGAGGATATGGTGGCAGTCTGAAGCGTTTAATAAAGAGAAGGAGACATGGGAGGGAAAGAGAGGAAGGAGAGATAGAGACTGAGGTAGGACGAAAGAGAGATAGACGAAAGATCAGCTATTTGAAAAACACTAAGGGCCAATGAGAGAGAATGTGTGGGTCAGAAAATGTGTGTGTGTGTGTGCGTGTGTGTGTGTGTGTGTGTGAGAGAGAGCTTGTTTGTTGTGTGAACTGTTTTAGATAGTTACAATCTAATTCAATCTCAAGGAATGTATTTTATCATCAGCTCCTTTTTTTACATTATCTCATCATTTTAGCTTGATTTCATAATCCTTATTAAAATGTTAAACTTCACCCACTTCCTATCCCTACACACATTACTGTTAACCATCAGTTCATACATTACACATGTACCATCACCGCTGACTTTTACCATAGCCTGGTGGACTTATCAAGAGAAAATGAGAAGATCAGAGACGCTGTGTGGGGTGATGCGGTTTCGACAAGCGACTTATCAGTTTTTAGCCACAGAGCTAATTAGGAAATGAATTTAGCAATGGTCTTTTTAAACTTTTTAATTTCAACCTTAAAACATTATTGGGTGATTCCGACTCCACGATTTGATCCAATAACGTTCGTTTGAAGTCTGATTTGTTTATCCAAAAAAAAGAAAAAAGTTTGACCATCAGTGTATTGCAATTAATAACCACTGATGTTATCTTTAATATCATCCGCATATGATTATATTTAAAATGTGCCTGCAAGCTCAGAATCGGAATTTGTTAGTAATAACCTGTTGCATCCTCTTGTGATCCGACGACTAATTAGTGGAGAATATGTTGGCTCTTACCGCTTTCATCCGTTTGTAAAATGTAACACAGTAGTTTCAGGTCTTGCTTGACAGGGTCACATGACCAAGCGGTTGTTTGATTGGCTGGTTATCAGTTGATTATATCCGGTTAATAGAATCCCGTTACACCTCGTTCATCGCTCCATTGGCGAGCAGGCTGAAGCGTGAACACCTTCAAACGCCACTTCGTTCCAAGGGCGCCATCTAGTGACCGACTTCCATCATGATGGACTGCATTACTGAAAGTGTCCACCTAAATCTGTATAGTGCAGATGAAAAACGGTGGATACGGCTTTTATGAACACTGGTTTTACTTAAAAGAAGGCCTAATGTGTAATGACTGCACTTCTCGCCCCCTTCACGGCACAGCAATGGTTAGGGAAGGACCCCCTGAGAGCAGGCAGGCAGGTAGGCAGGTAGGGGGTAGACCACCGCTGTGCCCACATTCCTGGGCATGCTCACACCATCCAGCCTGGAACAGCCTGGTCAGGAGTCCCTGCTCCACCCTACACAGCATGGCAGAAAGCTGGCTGTTGTGTTCTTATGCCCTGATGGCCTATGGGCCGAGTCTCCTAAAAACAATCTTTCTTTTTTCGTTGCCCCCCCCCCCCACACTCTTCCTGTACTTGCACAAATATTTCAACAGGTTTAGTTTGTGCACTTTGACAATATCCCAAGCCTTTTTAATTCAACTGAATCAAAGTAGGTAAATTACATATGGGAGAAATTCGGAGGTAGGGGCGCTCCTCGGAGTCTTCAGTCATTTTGAGCTTCAAACGGGTGCTCTTTTGTAAGGAAGGGTGCGAATATGCGATCAAGAAGAAAAGAAACGGAAGGCATACTGTTTGGAAGCAAAAAGAAAAAAAACAATAAGAAAGCCTTTAATTGAGCCTGGCAAAAAAAAGTTAAAAGCAGGGGGATATCCCTATTTACATAGATTGTAAAAGGGGCAGAGACAAAGAAAGTGAGAGAGAGAGAGGAGGGGGAGGAAGAGAGAGAGAGAGGAGGGGGAGAATGAAGAAGTGAGGGAAATGTGGAGCCAGAGGGATGGAGAGGGGGGGGGGGGCCTGCTTGTTTCACTCACTGGGACCATACACTGAGCCAAAGCAACCTTAGAAGACAACCCACCCTCCCAACACCACACACACACACACACACACACACACACAACACACACACACACACACACACACACACACACACACACACACACACACACACACACACACACACACACACACACACCACCAACTCCTGGCAGCCATGTTTTTGTAGACCAAGATAACAGAGGGGGGGGGGGGGGAGACATCGAGAGGTCATCTCAGTGTTTTTCCACCCACGGCTGTGATGTGGGTCAATAAGTGTTACTCAACTTCCAGCCAGTGGACAGCAGTGGTCTGGGGATGTTGCAACGATAGCAGCTTCCCTGACACCATTACCTCTCATGCAACTTCATTAATGGCTGCTTTAGACAAGGCGACTTTGAGACTTCACTCTGAAGTCAGAAAAACAGGTGGCAACATTTCGAGAAAGTGTCTGACACTGGTACCGGATATCATAAAATTCTAGATGCTCTTTATCAACACGGCTTTTCAATTGGCTTAACAGATAAATAGCCTCACATGTGGAAACTACAGGATAAACTAGACATGCTATTTCTTATCTTCACGTCCGATTATTCCATTACAATATGTCCTACTCTGGTTTCTCTCTCTCTCTCTCTCTCTCTCTCTCTCTCTCTCTCTCTCTCTCTCTCTCTCTCTCTCTCTCTCTCTCTCTCTCACACACACAAACACACACATGTACACACACATTCACAGAAGTATATACACATATGCGCAGCATGTAAACACACACTCAGTTTAAACATTAGCATCACCTGTGAACAGGTACTCAAACATACATGTAAGGGACACACAAACACACACATGTTTTCATACGATATCACAAACACACACACACACACACACACACACACACACACACACACACACACACACACACACACACACACACACACACAATCTGAACCACTGATCATGGAGCACCGTGACAGTTCTTAACTAGCCCCATATACAGTATTTTTCACTTTGTTCGAACTGTTTTGGTCCTGAGGAGAACTGTTGCTGCTGCTAATGTCTAAAAGAGGGAGATGGGAATTTGTACGTGAACGGGACATGTGCTATTTAATCTCTCACTAGCAGCCTGTTTGGGTGGGCCACGGAACCAGGCAGCAGCTGGGGCATCACCTCCGGGGCCTGCATTAACTCATAAAGATCACTGTCTCAGCCAAAGCTCAGGCCTTGTGTGTGTGTGTGTGTGTGTGTGTGTGTGTGTGTGTGTGTGTGTGTGTGTGTGTGTGTGTGTGTGTGTGTGTGTGTGTGTGTGTGTGTGTGTGTGTGTGAGAGAGAGAGAGAGAGAGAGAGAGAGAGAGAGAGAGAGAGAGAGAGAGAGTATGTGTGTGTATGTGTGTGTGTGTGTGTGTGTGTGTGTGCGTGCGTGTGTGAGAGTGAGAAAGAGAGAGAGAGAGAGCATGTGTGTATTGTTCGCATGTGAGAATTGTGTGTGTGTGTGTGTGTGTGTGTGTGTGTGTGTGTGTGTGTGTGTCCTGCATGAGCATATTTGTCTCGTCTCTGAAAGACAGATGTATTATGTTTTGGAGCATATTTCATGTGTAAAAAGTCACATTACTTCACTTTAATTTGGATTGGATTCAGCCATCCCCAACACCCGTCCTCCGTGCAGCCACAGCTATCAAGTGAAACCCCACACAGTGCTGATCCCTAGATGTACAACATCTTGCTGCTAGATTGATAGAGGAACGGAGGAGAGTAAGCACAAATGGAAGGGCATTATAGTGTCAGGTTACCTCTCAGTTCTTTATCTGTGTCTCTCTCTCTCTCTCTCCCCCCTCTCTCTCTTACCCTTGCTCTCACTCACTCTCTCTCTCACGCTCTCTCTGCCTCTCATTCTCTTATCTCTCTTTTGCGTTCTCATTTCTCAGTTCATTTCTGTTTGCCTCCCTGCCCTTCCATTTCTCCTCGCTGTCTCACTCATTCCGCACTTTAATGGGAACATCTTCATCTCTCTCTCTCTCTCTCTCTCTCTCTCTCTCTCTCTCTCTCTCTCTCTCTCTCTCTCTCTCTCTCTCTCTCTCTCTCTCTCTCTCTCTCTCTCTCTCTCTCTCTCTCTCTCTCTCTCTCTCTCCTCTTTCCTGCTTTGTCTCTCTACCCTCCCCTCTCTCTGTTTCACGCTCTCTCACTCCGAGCGCACACGGTGCATGCCTGGTGAATAGACGCGGTGGACCACCACTGCAGATAAGAGGGAGCAGGGCTGTATTTTTGTCAGACTGATCTGCTGTCTGCAGCTTGATACCGTGGACCCGTTTATAGTGGCAAAACGTCATGAATGCTTTGAATGTGTACGTGTGCATGTGCATATGTGTATGTATGCACGTGTGTTTGTGTTTGTGCACTTTTTTATGTCTTTCTGTATCCATTTTTTGCTCACTTTTGGTATTTGTATAGGTTCCTGAGTATTCATGTATGTGTGTGTGTGTGCATGCGTGCGTGCGTGCGTGTGTGTGTGTGTGTGTGTATATATGTGGCTGTGGTTCTCTATGGCCTTCTCTCTGTACAGGACTAATTTGTGTATGCATGTATTTGTGTGTGCGTTTGTGTGTTCAGATGTGGACTGTTTGTCTTGATCTGTCTTTGTGTGTGTGTGTGTGTGTGTGTGTGTGTGTGTGTGTGTGTGTGTGTGTGTGTGTGTGTGTGTGTGTGTGTGTGTGTGTGACAGAGAGACTTATATGCAGTCGGTCCGATGTTGCATTCCAAGGGCACTGTTCTGTTCTGCACTCAGCAAGACACATGGAAAAATACACCCGTGTCTAACCTGGCCACACACACACACACACACACACATGCATACACGTGCACATACGCACACACACACTCATGCACCCATACTCTCTCACTCTCTCCCTCTCTCCCTCTCTCTCTCCCTCTCTCCCTCTCTCGCTCTCTCTCTCTCACAGATGTCGACAGGCCACTGTATTTATACCAATGCTCCAGTGAATCTATCTACTCTCTTGTCTATTTTCTCTAGCTTTGCCCATACAGCACTGACTAGTTGGCAGGAGAGAGAGGAGAGGAAAGGAAAAATAGGAGAGCAGAGCAAGACAGAGGGAGGGAGGACAGAAGGGAGAGAAGGAGAGGAGCGGCAAGGAGAAGGAAGAAGAGAAAAGAGGAGATTGAGGGGAGGACATAAAAGGTGAAGAGGGGAGATGGGAGGAAAACACTAGAAGAAAGGAGAGGAAAGGAGGAGCTGATAAGAAGAAGGGTGAGCCATGGCGAGGCTAACAATAGAACTATGTCTAAAAGACGAGAAGATAAGACACGAGTGAAGAGGCGCTATTCCAGAGGAGAGGAGAGGAGACCGGAGAGGAGACCAGAGAGGAGAAATGCCCCATGGCGTTTTCCCTGTCTGTGGCCTACCCGGCTCTGTCTTCAACACAACTGCTGGCTCAACTCTGCTACGCGCCGCCGTGCAACAAATTCCAGGAAAATATGAACTTGTGTTGACTTGCACGGCTAAAACTAATACAGGCCCGCTTTTTTCTTCTTCTTACCCCTTCTCTGTACAACAGCATAAATAACTCCAAATAACACCTCTTTTTTTTCCTGCTGACTGGCATCAAGGATTTAGTCGAGGCGAGGTGTGGAAAGGATCTTGTTCGGTGGAAATCGTCACTTTTAGGTGTGAGAGTACCCCTGCCCTGTGCCGTTGTGAAATGAGTCACACAGAACACCATTTGTGCCATGTTTAGAGAGCTGTTGGAAGGAATAAGTGATATAACATGTTATTACATGCTACATCTTGTTATAACATTGCTTTAAACGTTTCAAGTTTACATAAACATTGGAACAGTAAAATGTCTGCGTTGTGCTGCTCCTGCAGTAAAGACAGATGGGTTGTCTCCCATTGGAGGTGTAAGGGATATGACCTCTACTATCATGTTTGGATAGGGTCGAGTTTGAGCACAGGTTTAACCTGATCACACTTAGCAATCTATGAGCAGCTCTATTAACTGAATTGTGTTTTGTTTTTTTGTGTTATAATTGTTTATACTTCTGCACAACTAATTTCTCCTCTGGGGTCAAATACAGTTTTACTACTACTACTACTACTATTACTACTACTACTACTGCTGCTGCTGCTGCTACTACTGCTATCATTATCCATCCCTATATGTGGGCACCAATGCAACTAATCTAGACATATATACTTCGCATACAAGTAAAAGAGTTAAGTGCTAATATTTTATATGTATTGGAATCAAAAAATGTTTTGGATATGTTGGATATGTGTGTGGGGCGGCACAGGTGGTGCAGTAGTTAGCACGCTTGCCTCACGGCAAGAAGGTCCTGGGTTCGAGCCCCGGGGTAGTCCAACCATTTCTGGTCGTCCTCTGTGTGGAGTTTGCATGTTCTCCCCATGTCTGTGTGGGTTTCCTCCGGGTGCTCTGGTTTCCTCCCACATTCCAAAGACATGTAGCTCAGGTGAATCGGCCATACTCAATTGACCCTAGGTGTGAATGTATGTGGGTGTGTGTGTGCGTGTGTGTGTGTGTGTGTGTGTGTCGGCCCTGTGATGGCCTGGCGGCCTGTACAGGGTGTCTCCCCGCCTGCCCCAATGGCTGCTGGGATAGGCTTCAGCATCCTATGACCCCTCTTGGGATAAGCGACTTGGATAATGGATGGATGGATGGAATCAAAATGTTTGCAGCAAATACCTTCTTTAATATTACAGCTGGGGATGTCCTAGCTGTTAGACTACCTCCCATTCACTCTACAGTGTGTCATCATTGAAGGGGTTATATATATAATCACTTCTGTAAACATGAGGAATAGCATCCCTGTCATCTCTCGTCACAATGCACACTCGATGCTCTTCACTTCTTTTGACCCAGACGTGCAAACTGCATCAGCATTTCAACAGATTAACATCTATCTATCTATCTATCTATCTATCTATCTATCTATCTATCTATCTATCTATCTATCTATCTATCTATCTATCTATCTATCTATCTATCCATCCATCCATCCATCCATCCATCCATCCATCCATCCATCCATCCATCCATCCATCCATCCATCCATCCATCCATCCATCCATCCATCTATCTATCTATCTATCTATCTATCTATCTATCTATCTATCTATCTATCTATCTATCTATCTATCTATCTATCTATCCTCCCCCCTCTCTCCATCTATCTATCTATCTATCTATCTATCTATCTATCTATCTATCTATCTATCTATCTATCTATCTATCTATCTATCTATCTATCTATCTATCTATCTATCTATCTATCTATCTATCTATCTATCTATCTATCCTCCCCCCTCTCCATCTATCTATCTATCTATCTATCTATCTATCTATCTATCTATCTATCTATCTATCTATCTATCTATCTATCTATCTATCTATCTATCTATCTATCTATCTATCTATCCTCCCCCTCTCTCCATCTATCTATCTATCTATCTATCTATCTATCTATCTATCTATCTATCTATCTATCTATCTATCTATCTATCTATCTATCTATCTATCTATCTATCTATCTATCTATCTATCCTCCCCCCTCTCCATCTATCTATCTATCTATCTATCTATCTATCTATCTATCTATCTATCTATCTATCTATCTATCTATCTATCTATCTATCTATCTATCTATCTATCTATCCTCCCCCTCTCTCCATCTATCTATCTATCTATCTATCTATCTATCTATCTATCTATCTATCTATCTATCTATCTATCTATCTATCTATCTATCTATCTATCTATCTATCTATCTATCTATCTATCTATCTATCCTCCCCCTCTCTCCATCTATCTATCTATCTATCTATCTATCTATCTATCTATCTATCTATCTATCTATCTATCTATCTATCTATCTATCTATCTATCTATCCTCCCCCTCGCTCTCCATCCATCCATCTATCATCCCCTCTCCATCTATCTATCTATCTATCTATCTATCTATCTATCTATCTATCTATCTATCTATCTATCTATCTATCTATCTATCTATCGAGACATAATAAAGGATAATAAAGGAAAGGTAGACTAGTTAGCTTTTTATTTAAACAGTTTTTGAATGCGAGACATAAACTGTCGTCGGTTTATACAACTATGCATAACAAGATTGCATGGTAACATCCAGATATGAAATGTTTCTATTCCTGTGAAATACAAACCAGCAGTGGGAAAGAGCTGAGATGTAAAACAGAATGTTGGCCGATGTGTCTTAAAATCATTCCACATGCCAAGAGACTCTCAGCATCATCTCCACCGTTGCAGGTGGCTGGTTGATGGTTGAAGGTAACATGAAATAGCGGCGAAGGAGATGGGCCAAGGACAGCGTTTCAGCACGTAACATCTGTCAACATAACGATACTGACAATCATTCCGCTTTCTGGCATGGACGTGCGGTCATAAAAAGACTGTATGTAAAATGTGGTAATAAAACATGTCCATATCATCTCCTCTTGCTCCCTCTGTCTGGTTTGTTCTGCTCTCCTGCCCAGCCAATGTAGACAGGATAGTGTGTAAAAAAAAAAAGAAGAGAGAAAAAAAACTGAACTGCTTGCGGTGTTGTGATATTGCTTGCTAGACACTGTAACGGCCTCGTGTTTGCATCACTCATTAGATTAGTGAATAGTTAGTGTGTACTGAACATAGGTGGTAAGTTCCATCCAGGGAAGGCTTCAGGGGTTTGCAGCATGAAATTCTGTGTCACTCCACCATATCACAGGACCTGTTTCTCTTTATCTGCTCATCTCAACAGGCGCACCGGGCTCTCTTGCTTTTCATTATCATGGCCCTCATGACAACAGCATCGACACAGCTGATGACGTTGACCCATACTGCGGATATATTTACCTCCGCACCTGTCTGTCATTACATATTGCATGTACACCCATGAACGACCGAGTTGTAATTCATTATACAAAATCAATCACAGATGTATTTGTAAGATGGACATTGATTGATGAGGAGTTGTGCCAGGTTTGTGATTGGGTCCACAACTGTCTTTCTTTAGTAGGTAGATTGATGTTGTTTCCAAACCACGATGTTTTCCGACTGCTCAGTGTCTGTGCCCTATCAGTTGGACACCAAGATGTCGGAAATGATGAAAGCTGGACATCCAGCACACATTGCATGCATGGTCATTCACCCTGGGCTGCTTTCCACTGTGACGGTGATCATGAAAGGTCCAACGCTAACGAGCAAACAAGTTCCCTTAACTTGGGTTTCCTGGGAAAGATGATTGATCACCAGGGTTGCTTGGCTGGGACTAGGTGTACATTGTCGGGAATGTTAGTCCGCTAAATACGTCTGCATTTGCCAGCACATTTGTAAATCAGGAGCATGGTATCGCCGTTTAGAAAAATCCAGTGGTTGCCATGGCACACAATTAACAGATCTAATTGCTGGAAGCATGTGCCCAAAATATTTGGGTGTATGCAGCACATATTGTGGATGACGGTTTTTCCACAGAGTAAAAATATCACATCTCATCGGAAGGTTGAGACCAGAGCCTAAACAGACCAAGTCAAATCAGTACAGTGATGCGGTCCGGTATAGGCCACATAGTTTGGTATGACATCTGCAGTGTAGTTGAGCTAGCGTGATGCATTTAGTGGAAACAAAGTTAAGGCGTAGGAAATGCACCACACCGGAGGGACAGCTAGGTTCCTTCCCCTCCAAACAAGCAACAACACAAGAGATCCTATCTGTCCGACGCGAAACATTTAGACAGAGAGTCGAATTCAAAGAGAAGTGTGCTTTCAATAACCTAAATAATGCAGTTTAACATCTGACAAAAACTTAAACATAAACAAAAAAATCTGGAATTACTGTCAGTTAAAGGATATAGTGATGACTGGCCTACTTGCACACACGCAAGCACACGCACACACACACATGCACACATTCACATACACACGCAAACAAATCAGACATGCACGCAAAAAAAAGCTAACATCGAAAGTGCATTATTACATTAGCCCTGTATAATATACGCGATAAACAACATACATCTTTTTTTTTTCTTTATACCAAACAATGTCATTTAAGAAACAGGTTTGTTTTGTCTGTTTTGTTTAGAAGTTACAGCCAAAAAGATAAAACAATGTCCAAATGCCAAGTCAATGGGAAGTCCATGGCGGCCGTATCCAAAGTGCTTTTGAGAGAGATGGGGGGGGGTGTTTTGGGAGGGGGGGTGTTGGGGGGGGGGCATGAGTAGTCTTGTCATTGTGTCTTTATAGCATAACAGTCTTTGCTGGCAGCTCAACTCCACACTTGGACATATGCTGTTGATAGCAACCCCATCCCAAAGCAATACGCGTGACAACATTTCCCTTTTTTTTAATAAATTCTTGATCCAGTGGTATTTAAAAAAAACAAAAACACATTGTGCTTTTAAATGGCATGCTTGACAGAAAATGAAAATATAGCGAGAGTACTACATCCTACTTATGGTACTGCATCCTAGTTAACGAAGTGTTCCCTGCTTAGCTAAAGCGCCGCATCCTAGTTAGTCAACTTAAAGAGATTTGCTTCAGATGAATTGTGACTGACATTCATATTTGGATTATTCATTCATTCAGGAAAGTTAAAAAAAACTTGAGTTTTGTACTGTAGGAATGTTTGGATCACTCAAAACAGAAACAAAACAAAAACAAATGGAAAACAAAAATAAAAAGGGGTATTTTTATCCTTTATCTCTGGCCATTTGCTGGTAACAGTGGTCAGAGTCAGACAGTGTGAAGAATGTGCCTGGGCAGAATCTCAACCAGCTTCTAATTCTGTTTGGGAACATTTTTGGGGCTGACATCATATATGTATTTCTGCAATGTGACGTTCAAACACTTCCAACTCTTTACAGAGACTGACTGTGAAAGGTGAATTGCCGTTGCAGTTGACTTCTTTGTCAAAAACAGGGCTGCTTTCCTCTCGCCAAGTAAGATTTCACTTTTCAGTTTAATCAGGTTATTCAAGACGCAGCATAGGGAAAGCCGCCCGCTCAAGATTCTGCATGGCCGTCTGCTCTGGTGAAGAGTCGAGAACACAAATTCTGGGATCTTCTAGGTCATTCCAGGCAGGTGCTCCATCACTTAGAGCAGGGGCTCTCACACTTATTATTCAAGGTCAGAGGTCTGGAACGATTGCTGATAACAAAATAACATTTAATCAACTCACTTAAAACTTTTGTTGTAAGTTCCATCCATCCATCCATTATCCAAGCCACTTAGCCTAGTCAGGGTCGCAGGGATGCTGGAGCCTATCCCAGCAGTCATTGGGAAGCAGGCGGGGAGACACCCTGGACAGGCTGCCACGCCATCACAGGGCCCACACTCACACACACACAAACACACACACACACACACACACACACTCTCACACCTGGGGATGATTTAGTATGGCCGATTCACCTGAGCTGCATGTCTTTGGACTGTGGGAGGAAACTGGAGCACCTGGAGGAAACCCATTTAGACACAGGGTGAACATGCAAACTCCACACAGAGGACGACCTGGGATGACACCCCAGGTTGGACAACCCCCGGGTTCGAATTCTGGACCTTCTTGCTGTGAGTCGACCGCGCTAACCCCTGCGCCAACGTGCCGCCAAGTCAAGTTGCTATAAGTTATTATTCTTATAATGTTCTGCGAAGACCCGCCCTACTCCGCCTCTGATTGGCTCTAACCCTAAGGAAATTCATGTACTGGTAGGCTACTCATTACTGTCATTTATGGTCGCGTTAGTTTCTCTCCTCTCATCTGCTCTACACACGCACGCACGCATGCACGCATGCACGCACGCACGCACGCACACACACACACACACACACACACACACACACACACACACACAGAGAGCAGAGGAGAGACAGTGAACCAGGTGAGGTGAAGATAGCGTTACTCGAGTTGACGACAACTACACTCATTACGTTACTGTAAGTGCAATAAAGGCTTCACGCCACCCCCAAGCCGAATTCTCCGGTGTAATGTTAATGCGTGAACTCAACAGCAACAACGCACAAAATAGACAACATTACACTTCATAACGTATTGTATTCCTACAACGAGGTATGGGCCGGGTCCGGGTTAACTTTCCATTCGGTCCGGATGCGGACCGAGGTCTTGACTTTGAGAAGCCCTGGCTTAGAGCATATTGTACGATGCTTAAGTCGTTAATGTGTTAACGACATTCCCATGATATTTACAAAGAGCTGTTCAGTGAACACTGTGATTCCCTACAGTACGCATTAGCGTCAGAAACTAGACAAATCTAGTTGATATTCATATGAATGCCCACCCCAAAAAAAGAAATAAAATAAAAATAATGGTGACCTCACAGCTTTGGAGACTGATCCAATATGGCTATGGAGTGGAATTGAGCAACGAAGCAGACTTGTAAACAAATATGGTGACAGAGACAAAGTCATATTCAGTATTATTGCGTGGTGGGATTTGGGTGACAGCAACTGACATGCTAGCATGCCACACACAGTGCTCGCATCATGTAATCCATTGTGCTGAGACATGGCTTCCTAGACTCAATTAAATCTCTCCTTCAACACTGCTGCCTTTTTTGTAACCCGTACTGCTGCGTGGCATTTCTCCAATGCTGACTGACCCCTTGTATAAGTCCATCCAATGGGTGAGTGGACCACCCCGTTTTTTGGATGATTTTTGAAAATCATCGAAAAAAAGGGAGGCTAGACCCAATATTACAAACATCTATGTGATCAATTTGTGTGATTGGTCCATGTTGGGATGCTATGCAAGCATTATACAATTGGAGAACATCTGACAGCACCAGTGGTTAAACAAGCTCGGGTATCGGTGCTACGTTACGTGCCACCGTTTGGTGACACAGTTTGTTGGAAGTTGTTCAGACACCCATAGACATTTACAAGACGAGGTTGAATATAATGGGATAGGAGCCGCTATATGAACTAATGATGCAGCCTAGATGAACACTGTGGATATGGAGCTTTATTGCCCTGACAGGAGTGGTTAAAACCATGAACTCTAAAAGGCCTTACGGGACTAGATTTTTGTTCATCTCAGTAAAAACCGGACCATGAGAGGATTCAAACGGGTCTCAACCTTCAGTGCTGAATTTCTTTTTAAGATTAGAGGCCGGGTAATTGAAATGAGGAAAAACCATAATCTAGGGAAATCGAGAGCATCATTGCAGACAGGAAGCAGGAACTGAGGCTCCACTTTCAGTTACGAGTGCAGATCAAACCCAGATATTGATCTTGTAGTAGATGGAGCCGACAGCCACAACCAACTGCGCCAGTTTGCCCTTTGAGAAGGTTTAAGCTTCGTTCCTCCTTCTCTGAGATCGAAACAAATGTGTTGCAAAAAAGTTCACACCCTTCTCACCTTCTTTGGTTTTTTTTTGTTTCACATACAAGCAACTCAGTGATGTTAACTAGAAAACGTAAAAGTGAAACATCACTTCATCTGGATTGCTTTTCGTACCATTCTTAAAGTGGGAATACCATGTCGTCTGTGTGGGTTGGGTTTTGTCCCGCACTTTTTTTTTGGCATCTACCCGAAATCTGGGGTCTCTAACTGCTCAAAAAGATTGCGTGTTTTGGGGGTGATCGACCAATCTTGTCTGTGGCAAAAGATGAATTGGCAATCGATCACAAGTTCAAATCCCCGCACTTCTTGCACTCTGACTGCAGGCCGAAGCAAACCTAAAAAAGAAAAACAACCCAAACAACCCAAAGTCTCTTGATCAATCGTTTTTGTTCTATTTTGTTTTTCAATGACTCTCAACCGTCCTCATCTCCCTTCAGTCAGAGACAGAGGCTAAGCTCTTTCCGGACTGAGCACTTTTTGCACTGGACAACACAGCACCAGTGGAAGCGGCACAGGCAGTTCTCCTCGAACACCACCGTCTCCTCCCGGTAGCCCCGCTCGCAGCACAGCAGGTCACACCCACTAACGTCCATGGCCGTGCTGTTGCACATGCGTCCCCGTGTCCCCAGCGAACCGGTCTTCCGATTGGCCTGGCAGAAGTCGGGCGACTCGGCGGAGTAGATCAGGTCCTGCTTGTCCGGCGGCTTGATGTTCTGCCCCACGGGGATCAGCGTCTTGCCGTCATTGCCGCCCATCACCTTGGAGGCGCCGTTGAAGCGCTCCAGCAGGCGGTCGCCCACCTCGCGGAAGTGGGGCATCTTCTTCCAGCACGTGCGCAGCGTGCACGAGCCTGACAGCCCATGGCACTTGCACTCTGTGCGCATGTAGAGCTTCACAGCCTTTGGGGAGGGGGGTGGGAGGGGTGGAAAGGAGGAGAGGGAGGGGGATGAAGAAAGAGAGCGAAAAAGGGGATGAGGGAGGGGATGCAGCAGGGAGATAAACACACAGTGATTGTTATGATCAAATGGAGAGAGAGAGAAAGTAAAAGATTTAAAGCCTGTTTAATTCAAATTCTAAAGTGAAGCAGAGGTGACTTTGATGAAGGAAAAGTGCTCTGAAGGTGTAATTTATTATCATGTTTTCATTCTATATCACAAACACACACACACACACACACACACACACACACACACACACACACACATAGATAGATAGGTGAGATAAAAGCAGACGCTATTCAGAAGGAATTTAACCCCCCCACCCCCACCCCCACCTTCTCTCCATGTTGCCTCTGGCCTTCCTTCATCTAACAAGCCTTGACAACAGATCATTCACTTATATACTGTGCATAATTAACCCATCACACACACACACATACACACACATACCTGCACAGAAACACACACACACACACACACACACACACACACACCACTCTAGGCTCTCGACCTCTTTAGTGGGTGCATATGCATGTTTTCTATGCAGGTTTCTCCTGTTGTGTTCAAAACGCAGCTCGCTAATGCTATAATGCTATAATTGGACTTTACCCCCCCCTTTGACCCCAGCTGAGGAGTGTGTCAAACCATGTATGCATCTGTGTGTGCATGTCAATGTATGCGTGTGGTTTTTTGTGCACGCTGGCGTAACAAAGTGGGACCGACTAAGAACGACAGCGCTGAGCCAGTGAGAGATGGGTGACTTTTCCGAGCTATAACATATCATTAACGTCTTAAAAGGGGGGGGCGCCGCCAGAAAGAGAGCAAAGGAGGGTCGCTGTCTCCGCTTTTTCAATAGGATGTTCACTTGTCACGGCCATAATTCACGAGGTGTGCGCACACGAGGACAGAGTGAGCAACAAAGCGCAACTTAAAACTTTTACAAGGGCCGGGGAAATGTAAGAAGCAACGTGCCTAGGAGGCTTGAAAAACAAAATGTGTGGCACACTCTTGTTTTTTTGTGTTTCAGAAACTCGATGCTTGTTAGAATATCGGCTTACGGCACTGCGCAAATATGGCCAGAGGCGATGTCGTTCTCTTTCTCGTGAACGTTGGTGGAATGATGGAACATTCCACGACACAAGCCACGCTTTTGTTCCAAAAAATCCTCCGGTATACAGTGAAACAAATGCTCAGGCTACATTAAGGGCTAATACTCAACCTTTCATGGCTTGTACTGGGGCCGGGGTCAAATCTTTTTCAAATCACTCAATTAAAATGACAAAAACAAAAGCAAAACTACCACAAAACCACAAAACCTGCAAATTATTTGCGTGCATCTTCTGACAGTTGCATGAGCGTTTGAATTTTAATGACAATCTACTCCCCTTCAGACTGAAGATTAAGTGAAATCTAGAAGATGAATTGAAGATGAATTAACTCTTGACCCTTACTATAGCAGCATCCAGCAATCTGGAACATTTTGTAATACAACGTTAGACATGGTATAATTCAGTTTTGAACAACCCTACAAATTGGCATAATAAAGCAATTTAGAGGCTAAAATAGCTTCCTAGTATGAGATAGGTTTTTTATGTCAAACTATATTTTAACTTGCTTCTTTTCCAGCACAGATTTAAAAAAAAAAACAGTCATTATGTGTTAGCTACACTACAAAATTCAGACTTCAGATGAATGTAATATCAGAATCTTGTATTTGCTAAGTGACCTTTCTTGCACCGAGAATTTGAATTGGTTTGTTGCTCACTGGGACAATTAGACAGTAATCACATTCAAATTAACAAACATACAAAGATACAAGTTTGATGTGTTCTCTAAAATTCTTTTTTTTTGTTTGTTTGTTTGGATTTTTCCCTCTTTTTCTCATCAATTGTACTTGGCCAGTTACCCTACTTTCTGAGCCGTCCCGGTCGCTGCTCCACCCCCTCTGCCGATTCGGGGAGGGTTACAGACTACCACATGCCTCCTCCGATACGAGTCACCAGCCGCTTCTTTTCACTGGACAGTGAGCAGTTTCACCAGGGGGACGTATAGCGCGTGGGAGGATAACGCTATTCCCCCCAGTCCCCGCCCCCCCAAACAGGCACTCCAACCAACCAAAGGAGGTGCTAGTGCAGTGAGCAGGACACATACCCACATCCAGCTTCCCACCCGAAGACACAGCCAATTATGTCTGTAGGGATGCATGACCAAGCTGGAGGTAACACAAGGATTCGAACTGACCCGGATTTCCCTAAAATTCATATTTCTATGTAAGTAAAATTAGCATATATATTTCTATTATACAGACCTGGCTGTTCAAAACGTTTCTGAGTTGCGTCCGAGTGAATGGAAGACAAAGGTTATCACAACATACGTACCAGCCGCCCAGCCTCGTTGTTATGCAGGTCAATCAATGCCCTGATGTCGCTCTTCCCCCGTCTCCTCTTCGCGTCCATAAATTGTTTGGACTTCTCATAACCAAACTCCACGTCGTCTCCGCAGCCACCCCACTCCCACTTCACCCCGTCTGAGGAGGAAGAGGAGGGGGGCCTTGGGGGGGCTCTGCTCCTGGTCGCCTCACAGCCGCACTGGAGGAGGTCTCCCATGCTGCAGGCCTGGGTCACGGCATGGGTCACACCTGCCGCCGTGATGGCGTAGACGAATGCTGTCTCCCGGATGTCTGCAGCAGGCGGAGAGAAGTTGGAGTTAGTAAGTGAAGTTAAAGCTGCAGTCCTGATGATGGTCATATTTGTCTGACTGACAACACCAATGGGGATACTGGAACAGCGTTACAGTCTGACCACACGGAATCCCAGATATCCATCTGAAATGAAACACAGCCATGAGTGCTGTTGTGTCAGCACACCCCCAGCGTCAAACAAAACATGGCTGAACCTGTATTTTAGCAACTGATGTTGTAACATCTGTTAGCAAAGGTCCCCACTGAGCTTAGTCTGCCATATTAGCTTAGTAATAACTCTATTTCTTCTTCAAACTCTGCTATCTACTTTATTCTTCCACATTTGGCTGTTGTTGTAAAGATGTAAAATGCCATGTATTTTTATGGATTTCCCCCCCCCCCCCTTTTTCTCCCGAATTGTAACTGGCCAATCACCCCGCTCTCTGAGCTGACCTGATCACTCCTCCACCCACTCTGCCATTCCGGGGAGGGCTGCAAACTACCATATGCCTCCTCCAATACATGTGGAGTCGCCAGCAGCTTCTTTTCATCTGACAGTGAGGAGTTTCACCAGGGGGCGCGGTGCGTGGGGGTATCACGCTATTCCACTCCACCACCTCCCCAACACCAACCAGAGGAGGCGCTAGTACAGTGACCAGGACAAATACCTACATCCGGCTTCCCACCCGCAGACGCGGCCAACTGTAACACGGGGACTCAAACCGGCAATTTCCGTGTTGGTAGGCAACGGAATAGACCGCTACACTACCTGGACGTACAATGCCATGTATTGTATGATTTTTCCTGGGAAGGTCCTATTAAACCATAACCACAAAATAAGCAACTTCAAAAAGCACCCATGATCTGGATATTTTATGGATTAGGTATGTGCTGGTGATGGATAAGGTTTTTTTGGGGTTTTTGTAAGTAAAACTGCAGTATTTACATGCAAATCTTCAGTATTGACACACATGAATGAATGAATGACTGAATGAATTCATTTATTCTTTTCACTGTCAATCCATCCATTCATCCATCCAGGCCTAGCCTACGTTGGTCAGACAAGTCCCTCAATAACTCCAGTACATCAAAGGATGTCTCTCTAAATCCTGGTCCATTACTGAGATCATGGGTCTCATTGCATATATAGCACTCGTGGCTTTGTTATTTTACAGGCACCCACCCAACTACACACATGCGCGCGCGCGCGCGCACGCACACACACACACACACACACACACACACACACACACACACACACACACACACACACACACACAACTACTATCCCAGCTCCAGGTTTATTTCTGGTGGAGGATTTAGCACTCCTGGCTAAAGGCATGTCCAACCACAACTACAAATCGATCCTTTGTCCTCGCCCAAGGCTTCAACATCATTCTTTCTCTTGGCTCAACACAACCACACTCTCAACCATCGCTATATGCTTTTCTCTGAATGAAAAAAGCCCCTGAGAAAAACCTTTCCCTTTCTTAAGTGTCCCTTTGTGACTATTTCAGGCATCCTGCTTCATTTCTTATTTTCTTTTTTTTTGTATACTACTCTGACAATATAAGCAATATGAGACGTGTGTTATGATAGAAAGCATAAGTAGACTTTTTAAGCTTTTGTCATTGTTTCAAGACTCGGGACTAAGAATATTGGTCAATCATAATCTTTGGATGAGAAAAACAAATTAGTGTTGAAGACAGAGGATGACAGCAAAAAAAAAAAAGAAAAAAGGAATAAATCCCCCCCCCCCTTAAAAATTTGAATATGTGCCAACTTTTTCTGGAATTAGTTACTGGACAGGAGCAGTGTTGGCCAAAGCCAGGTTTAGTGGCTGGAACTGCATATATAAGTTGCCCGGAGACATTTCGCTGGTTTAACACTCTATCAGGAAGCAAGCGGTGGGAATTATTGGGGCCTTCAATGATTTCAGTCGCGGAGCTCTGTGCAGATAGAACGCTCTGGGGAACTATGGACCGCATGTGTGTGGAAGAGAGAGTGAAAGAGGGAGCAAGAGAGATGTAGAGAGAGAATAAGAGAGAGAGAGAGGCAGAGAGAGAGAGCGAGTGCAGGCACTTAGCAGGCTATTGTGAGTGGGAGCTCAAGAGTGAATGACTTTTATGTCTGTGAGCTGGAAGGCGGTAAGCGTGCAGTCACTGCGGCAACATTGCCAACTCCATATCGCATGATTCAGTGAATGGGATTCATTAGGGCGGGTGACACATGCACACACAAACACACCAACACACAAAAAGTGCA
>NC_079221.1:31194700-31217200 GCF_029633865.1 Lampris incognitus | reverse complement strand
TATTTTCCTCAGGGACATGAATTCCAAACAAATTCTCTGCCACAGTGGGTGCCTGGGCCTGTCTAAGTCTGCTCCTAGCGCCAGAAGGCCCTTCTGCAGGAATTAGCAAATATTTTTTTAATGCCTAATCTTTTAGCTAATGATGCATGGAGGTCTGAGATGTCAAAGTCAAAGACTGGAAAACAACCAAACAGCCCAGATACACTGAGATACAAGATGTAAGCACGTTTTCACATGTTTAGACTCGATTCAAAATGCGATGGATCGATCTTTATTCACTAATGATTTTCCAACTATGAATAATGTATTCTGCAAATATGTGAAAGGATCTGTTCCATGTAGAGGGATAATGTTGATAATGTAATGTATGTTGTTGAATAAATGGTGGCTTTCCGCCGTGTATGAAACAGTACATCAGCAGAACTTGTTATAAATAGTCCTAGATTAACATTCTTCTTCTGAGAGTAAGGCTTAATGCAGAGCATGCGTTGCCTGCAGTATATTATGTACCTATCGTTCTCAGCTCGGACAAAAACAGTATGTCTATTGTTCCAGTTGCATCTGTTCATTTGTGCAGGAGGTCATCTAAATGTTTGTCTTTTAGAGCAACCATCCAAAATGAAAGTGTCTGTGTTTGAAAAATTGAACTGGACAGGTTTAAACTGCAAATCAAACTACAGTGAGACCTTCCATATGTTTTTTTTCTCCTAAATCTGGCATTACCATGAATAGCATCCCTAAAACATGTAATTTTCCAGGTTTTTACAGAAAAGTGATTATACGGTGCCACAGATGGCTCTGTAAATTAGTTATTGAGGTTATGTTGGAATCTCAGAGAATACCTGAGGGGCTCAATATAGATGCATCTGTTAGTGTCTGGGGTAAATAATTCAAACAGATTAATCACTCTCTCCCAAACACAGGCACACACATATAGATAGACACAAACTTTTTATCTATAGCCTATGCAACAAAACAGTTGTGTGTTTTCTCTGTGCAATTTCTGTCTATGATTTTGTTTGGTATGTACCCATATTATAACATAATACACAGATAGATAGATAGATAGATAGATAGATAGATAGATAGATAGATAGATAGATAGATAGATAGATAGATAGATAGATCTTGTAGGACAATCAATCAGTCAATCAATCAATCAATCAATCAATCAATCTCTCTCTCTCTCTCTCTCTCTCTCTCTCTCTCACACACACACACACACACACACACACACACACACACACACACACACACACACACACACACACACACACACAGGAAAATAGTGGGACAGTTAACTGCCACCAA
Organism: Lampris incognitus; assembly: GCF_029633865.1. Taxonomy (NCBI): domain Eukaryota; kingdom Metazoa; phylum Chordata; class Actinopteri; order Lampriformes; family Lampridae; genus Lampris; species Lampris incognitus. Next base: position 31,215,889 of record NC_079221.1, on the reverse strand, counting down.
GGGAAGGGAAAGCCATTTCACATCTAGTGGTGTAAAACATGACTACATGATCAGTTTGTTAAATAGCCCGTATTTACTGAACAATTTAAACAGGTCCATCTCAACAAGTTGATCATCTTAATGTTCAAGGTACTACAATTAAAGGCGGCGCTACATTGGCGACTGAACCAGTTTTTGCCGAGGCAGGCTGTTCAGACTTAAGCCGGTATCAGACTACACAATATGTTTTTTTTGTCTTTCCCGACGGTCACTATGACAGATTAGGCAATAATAGTGCCATACATTCTTCCCGCGTCGTGGCCGGGAGACTGGCAACACCTACAAGTATGACTCCGACCAATCATCGCTGCCTATCACGATCTTGCGCGAGTTCATAGGTCGTCAGTGAGGAGGGTCAAAAAATTGTCAGTCATAGCTACAGAAGCTTTACCTGTGATGCTGGTGGTTTCGCGTTCCGAAACCAAAAATAAAAGAAAGAAAAAAAAATGTGGACGCTGTTACGGCTAGTGCTACAGGGTAATGATAACCTAGCATAGTTTAACTAGCCACTCGCCCGGTTGCTGAAGTGCCTCCGCTATTTCTCGCCAACGTTCAGCCTATCTTTTTTGACTCTGTCACGGTCCTCCCTCAAGAAAATGTCAGAAAGGCAGAGGTGTTGTTGCCACTGCTCAACAAACCTTTCCTCGGTTTCGTCGTTCCACCTGACAGCAGCAACAGCAGCGTCCCTCTTTCTCTTTGCCACTGAGACAGCACTCTGTCATCTTATTGGTCAACGTCAAGGAAAACGTCATAGGAGACGTCAGGAAAATAGGAAAATACAACAACTTCTGACACGCTCGCCTTTTTTGTCGGGGTGTCGTGGGGCGTCCCAGAAGCCACATCGCTGCTCTTCGATTATGTCACACAACACGGTGTCAAGACGCTCGTTCGTCGTCCCTGACGTTCATAATCGGGCCTGACGCTGGAAATTTGTCTGCGACGACAAAATCGGGCTGATATCGTGTAGTCTTATCCAGACATTTTGATCGGTCTTGCCCGTCGTCTTGGTCCTTTTCACACTATTGAGGGATTCACACTTCAAGACTCAGTAGTCCGATTCTTCACGTCTTGTCTCAAATGTTGCAGAATCCCGCGGAAATGCGTCGACTCGACAGGGAAGTCCGAGAACAAAGAACGACGAAGAAGACAGCGAGACGACTGGCAGAACACTCTTCAAAGTTAAAGTGCCGGTCAATGGAAAAGTAAGTTAACAAATACAGAGCGTGAACAATTCGTTTTTTTAGCCTAGTTGGTATAGGTTTCACTGCTTCGAGCTCAACTAAAGTCAAGACGTCGCAAATTGAAGAAGATAGCTTGAGAGAGAATTTAAATTATCCCAATTGGCTGATACGACAATATTTCTATCTAATAGACATTAGGTGACCAAAGCAGTTAGATGTGTTGAGGAATTTTCTGCTGTGTTAGGTTTGAAAATGAACTTGAGCAAATCTATTCTATTACCACTCAAGGAATGTGACCTATCAGAATTTAAATTCTCTATTTAAGGTCATTATACCTTGGAACTGACCCTTTTTAATATGTACGGCCATAATTTGTGTGACAAGAAGGAATAAAAACAGGCAAATTGGACATCCTTATCTCATCACACGATAATATATTATACTAGTAAGTGACCCGTAACCAAGTTGCGGTGATCATGACGTTTATTAGCTATCCACCCGTCTAAATCTCCCTCCTCTTCATCCTGCCAGCTAACCGCCTTCCCCCTGCCCCTAAACCCCCCCCCACTCCAACTCCCTCCCCCCAAATGCTCAGAATCACTTGAAATGCCGAGAAAAGTGGTTTTTAGCCATTTTTAGAAAATGCATGTTTTGCATAATTATGCATGTAGTATACTTTCGGCTGCTCCCGTTAGGGGTCGCCACAGCGGATCATCCGTTTCCATTTCTTCCTGTCTTCTGCGTCTTCCTCTGTCACACCAGCCACCTGCATGTCTTCCCTCACTACATCCATAAACCTCCTCTTTGGCCTTCCTCTTCTCCTCTTCCCTGGCAGCTCCATATTCAGCATCCTTCTCCCAATATACTCAGCATCTCTCCTCCACACATGTCCAAGTCATCTCAATCTTGCCTCTCTTGCTTTGTCTCCAAACCGTCCAACCTGAGCGGTCCCTCTAATATAATCGTTCCTAATCCTGTCCTTCTTCGTTACTCCCAGTGAAAATCTTAGCATCTTCAACTCTGCCACCTCCAGCTCCGCCTCCTGTCTTTTCGTCAGTGCCACTGTCTCCAAACCATATAACATAGCTGGTCTCACAACCATCTTGTAAACTTTCCCTTTAACTCTTGCTGATACCCTTCTGTCGCAAATCACTCCTGACACTCTTCTCCACCCACTCCAACCTGCCTGCACTCTCTTTTTCACCTCTCTACTGCACTCCCCGTTACTTTGGACAGTTGACCCCAAGTATTTAAACTCAAATGCCTTTGTCACCTCCACTCCTTGCATCCTGACCATTCCACTGTCCTCTCTCTCATTCACGCATAGGTATTCCGTCTTGCTCCTACTGACTTTCATTCCTCTTCTCTCCAGTGCATACCTCCACCTCTCCAGGCTCTCCTCAACCTGCACCCTACTCTCGCTAAAGATCACAATGTCATCCGCGAACATCATCGTCCATGGAGACTCCTGCCTGATCTTGTCCGTCAACCTGTCCGTCACCATTGCAAACAAGAAAGGGCTAAGAGCCGATCCTTGATGTAATCCCACCTCCACCTTGAACCCATCTGTCATTCCAACCGCACACCTCACCATTGTCACACTTCCCTCATACGTATCCTGCACCACTCCTACATACTTCTCTGCAACTCCTGACTTCCTCATACAATACCACACCTCCTCTTTCGGCACTCTGTCATAAGCTTTCTCTAAATCTACAAAGACACAATGCAACTCTTTCTGGCCTTCTCTATACTTCTCAATCAACATTCTCAAAGCAAACATCGCATCTGTGGTGCTCTTTCGTGGCATGAAACCATACTGCTGCTCGCTGATCATCACCTCTCCTCTTAACCTAGCTTCTATTACTCTTTCCCAAATCTTCATGCTGTGGCTGATCAACTTTATACCTCTGTAGTTGTTACAGTTCTGCACATCGCCCTTGTTCTTGAAAATCGGTACCAGTATGCTTCTTCTCCACTCCTCAGGCATCCTCTCACTTTCCAGGATTGTGTTAAACAATCTAGTTAAAAACTCCACTGCCATCTCTCCTAAACATTTCCATGCCTCCACAGGTATGTCATCAGGACCAACTGCCTTTCCACTCTTCATCCTCTTCATAGCTGCCCTCACTTCCTCCTTGCTAATCCGCTGAACTTCCTGATTCACTATCCCTACATCATCCAACCTTCTCTCTCTCTCATTTTCTTCATTCATCAGCCCCTCAAAGTATTCCTTCCACCTTCTTAGCACACTCTCCTCGCTTGTCAGCACATTTCCATTTCTATCCTTGATCGCCCTAACTTGCTACACATCCTTTGCAGCTTGGTCCCTCTGTCTAGCCAATCGGTACAAGTCCTTTTCTCCTTCCTTAGTGTCTAATCTGTCATACAACTCACCATACGCCTTTTCCTTTGCCTTTGCCACCTCTCTCTTTGCTTTACGCTGCATCTCCTTGTACTCCTGTCTACTTTCTTCATCTCTCTTACTATCCCACTTCTTCTTTGCCAACCTTTTCCTCTGTATAATTTGCTGTACTTCCTCATTCCACCACCAAGTCTCCTTGTCTTCCTTCCTCTGTCCTGATGACACACCAAGTACCTTCCTAGCTGTCTCCCTCACTATTTCTGCAGTGGTTTTCCAGCCATCTGGCAACTCTTCACTACCACCCAGTGCCTGTCTTAACTCCTGCCTGAACTCCACACAACAGTCTTCCTTCTTCAACTTCCACCATTTGATCTTCGGCTGTGTCTTCACTCGCTTCCTCTTCTTGGTCTCTAAAGTCATCCTACAGACCACCATCCGATGCTGCCTAGCTACGTTCTCCCCTGTCACCACCTTGCAGTCTCCAATCCCTTTTAGATGGCGCCTTCTACATAAGATATAGTCCACCTGTGTGCACTTTCCTCCACTCTTGTACGTCACCCTGTGTTCCTCCCTCTTCTTGAAATATGTATTCACCACAGCCATTTCCATCCTTTTCGCAAAATCCACCACCATCTGTCCTTCCACATTTCTCTTCTTGACTCCATACCTTCCCATCACCTCCTCATCACCTCTGTTCCCTTCACCAACATGTCCATTGAAGTCGGCTCCAATCACCACTCTCTCCTCCTTGGGTACCCTCTCCACCATGTCGTCCAACTCATTCCAGAATTCTTCTTTTTCATCCATCTCACACCCAACTTGCGGGGCATATGCGCTGATAACATTCAGCAATAAACCTTCAATTTCCAGCTTCATACTCATCACTCTGTCTGACACTCTCTTCACCTCCAGCACGCTCTTGACATACTCTTCCTTCAGAATTACCCCTACCCCTTTACTCCTCCCATTCACACCATGGGTTTTGCATAATTATGCATAATTATTATAATTATATTTTAATTTTCTGCTATTTTTCTGGTCCTCTCTTGAACAATACCTACCACCTACAAAAGAAATTAGGATCATAAATGCTTTAGTTTTCGGTCCCGCTATCTACACTAACACACACACACACTAACACCACACACACACATATTCCGAAAATATATGAGTAGAAGGTGCGAAAGTACCCACACCTGTACGACACGTCACAGAGAGGATACATACCACCGTCTCTTCAGTTTATTTTCTTGTAGAGCCAGCAGGCAAGAGCATCTCTTCCTCGTCGTCAGTGTCGGACGCCATGACAGAAGAGTGTAAACAACACGCAAGCATTGTGGGTAATGTAGTGTTTCACGGACGGTTTTACAGGAAACTACAGCGCGGAAGTGTGCTCGACTATGGAAGCCCAAATGACTGCGGACATTCCTCGTGGAGTCCGCTCCGCGTACCTTCCGCCCGAGTATGTTTGGGCCTTTAAATCTGATTCATCAGATAAGACACTCGGACACTTCCACGCGCGCAACAGCGGACAACTTTATTGTTCGTCAGACCCGCCAAAACCCGAACCGCCCGCACGCGCTGATTTACATTCAAAAACAGAAAATTTTATTGAGTTCACGTCACGTGACAGCCGCCATATACGCCCGTGCTCGACCCATGCAAATGCGACTCTGACGTTGTGGCTTATTTCACGGACGCTTTCTATTTCCAACGCTGCTCGCTGTCTCCGACCGCCATCCAGCAACCCGTTAAGAACGCGAGGTTTGTGCGAACGGCGGAAAGAGCCGAGGCGTGACGTAGCCAGAGCCCGCCATCTTGTTGAACTGCTCAGGATTCTGAAGGGATTCCACATATTTTATGCATATTCCGCATATTATCCATATTTTTAATGTTCCGCTATTTTTTATAGGTGTCCCTGATCATCCCCAATAACCTCCAAAAAGAATCAAGGCCCCAAGTGCTTTAGTTTGGCCGTTTATAGACTCCCACACAGACACACACCAGACACACTTTGTGAAAATACAGGAGTCGATCTTCTTCTTCTTCTTCTTCTTCTTCTTCTTCTTCTTCTTCTTCTTATTATTATTATTATTGTGACCTACAAAAAAGACTCACTGGCCGATAGCCAGGGGTTCGGTTCCCTTTAGCCGAGCGGTTAGCGATGTCGCCTCGTGGTGCAGTGCAGCTCTGGATCGAATCCTATAGTGGGTGGAAAATATGCTCGGTTACATTGGTGGCAGCGGTGGGATCCGGAAGTGTCCGGAAGCGTGCAGATTCTCAGAAGTCTCTTCGGAGCGCGGGAAAAACAAAGCGCGAGGGCGCGCTTCCGGGAGAAGGTGACTACTGTAACCTACAAAAAGACTCACTGGCCATTCGGTAATCGGCCTTCTCCCGGAAGCGCGCCCTCGCGCGTTGTAATTCCCGCGCTCCGAAGAGACCTTTGAGGATCTGCACACTTCCGGATCCCACCGCTGCTGCCAATGTAACCGAGCATATTTTCGATCTGGATTCGATCTGGAGTTGTACTGCACCGCATCACGAGGCAACATAGTTAAATGCTCGCCTAAAGGGGGCCGACCTATTATGTTTGAAGAATCACACCATGACTCAGTATCAGCGTCAACACAACCTCGTTTTACTCTCCATTTCAAAAACCCCCTTACAGCAGACTCAACCAATCAATTCAAGAACAACCATAAAGGCATCACATACCGATTGCAGCACAACAGAACTGTGCTAACCCAAATGCAGCACTGATGACCCAGTGTGCAGACATAACATTCCCCCCCTCCCCCAGCAGGGTTTCAAACATGAAAAGTTGACACAAAGTCCTCTAGGTGGCCAGGGCGTGAACATGTACAAACAGGTCGCAGGGAGGCATGAGGCTGAGGCTGAGCAGGCCAAGGCGAGGAGGCAGAAGGCAGGAGCAGCTGAGGCCCAGGAATGTCTGGGGCCTGTGTAGGGGCTGCCTGAGGCCCTGGGGTGTCCTGCCATGCTGAGGGAATGGTTTGGGGTGTGTCACCAGCTGTGGTGGCGGAGCTGGCACCTTCCGGAGGCGGCTGGAGTGCCACCGAGTGTCGTCATTGAAGAGATAGGTGGTTGGGTTCCAGCTGATGGGTGACTTGGAGAGGAGAGGACCAGTATGAGGCCATTATATTGTCATGGTGGGGCTTACGGACCCTGACCCAGTCTGAGGCATTGATGTCTGGCACCTTGGCTCGTTTTGACTGGTCAAATCGTTGCTTCATCCGCCCCTGCTGACAGGTGACTGAGGCTGTGACCCTAGAGGAAGGTGCCTGGGGTGTAGAGGGACAGAGTCTGTCGAGAGGCATGTTTAGCTCCCGGCCCAGCATGAGAGAGGCCCGTGGTCGAGTATTGTGCATACGTGACAGATGCCCTTGCTCTCAAGGTAAGCAGTGAACTCTGCAGAGACCAGTTGAGGACTGTTGTCGGTGGTGATGGTCTTTGGGAGGGCCCAGCAAGAGAAGAGTGAGTCCAGGAAGTCGATGATGACCTGAGAGGTCACAGAGCCAGTAGTGGTGAGCTCAGGCCATTTTGAGTGTAGGTCATAGGCAACCATCAAGAAGCGTTGGTGGCGGGGAACCCCATGGATCTCTCCGCAGATGTCCAGCTACAGGTGTTCCCAGGGCTGACAGGGCCAGGCAAGAGGTTGCAGGGGTGGGGGAGCCTGTTGGCCAGTCTTGCCACTCATGAATCAGGCAGCGCAGTCCTTGACCAGGGCCTCAATGTTTCTGTCTATCCCTGGCCACCACACCAGGTCTCAGCAGTGCTGCTTTAGCTTCACAATGCCCAGGTGGCCCTCATGCGCCATGGTCAACACACACGCACACAGAGCACCTGGGACCACTGTGCAAAGCCCACGTGCCACACAGGTATCTTTCCAGCAGGAGAGCTCTTGTTTGACTCTGGAGAATGTAGCCAGCTCCTCTGGGACCTTGTGAGGCCAGCCATTCTGGATATAGGTACAGAGCTGAGAGAGGACAAGTTCCTGTTAGGAGGCTTCCTTCAGCTCCTGCAGAGAGACACTGGCCTGGAAGGGTGTGTGTAGCATTTGAATAATATCCTGTTCCACACAGTCAGTGCCCGTGTGTAAGGCTGGGGCGGAGACGGAGCGAGAGAGCAGGTCAGCCACAACATTGTCTCTCCCTGGGGTGAACTGCAGGCTAAAGTTGTACTGGCAGAGGCGGTCGGACCAGCGGTGTAGCCTCAGGGGTCTGTGGCCTGTTCCAGATGTGGACAGCAGTGCTGTCAGTGCCTGGTGATCCATCCTGAGGGTGAAGGAGAGGCCATAGAGGTACAGGTGCCACCTTTCACAGGCCCAGATGCAGGCTAATGCCTCACGCTCACCTACAGAGTACCACTGCTCGATCTGGTTAAGGGCACGAGAGGTGAAGGCGATGGGCTTCTCCAGACCATTCTGGGTCAGTGACAGCACAGCCCCTATCACTGTGGCCGATGTGTCACAGGTCACGAAGGTGGGGCTGGAGATGTCAAAGTGAGCCAACTCTGGTGGTGAAGTCAGTTGCGTTTTGAGGTCACGCACAGCATCACTGCATGCCTGAGATCACACCCAGGGCTCATCCTTATGCAACAGCTGGCGCAGGGTGCTGTGGTGGCAGAGTACTGAGGGAGGACCTTCAGGTAGTATTCTGTCATACCCAGGAAGGAGGTGACCTGGGTGGCTGAGCTGGGCTCGGGGATGGCCTGAATGGCGTCCATATTGGATTGGAGTGGGGTTATGCCACTTGCTGACAGCCAGAACTCCACAAACTCAATGGTCGGCACAGAGAGGACACATTTTTCAGCATTGAGAGTTAGCTTGTGCTTGGCTAGGGATGCGAAGACACTGTTGAGTCACTTGTTATGGATTTCAGTAGTGGTCCCATATACGACTATATTGTCCAGATATATGGCCACGCCCGGTATGCCAGCCAGCACAGAGACCATGACTTTCTGGAAGCAGCTAGGGGCAGAGCTGAGGCTTGTCAGGGATCACCACCTTATTCACTGCACGTAGATCGGCACAGACACGCAGGGCCCCTGACTTCTTAGCCACCACGAGGTTTGAGATCCAGGGTGAAGCGTCCACTGGCTCAATGATGCCATCTTCCAGCAGTTGTTGCAGCTCGGCCGAGACCCCATCATGGAGAGCCAGCGGGAAGCGGCACAGTGGCTGGATTACGGGTTTCACAGAAGGATCAAGGAGAGGTTGATGGGCGAAGGCAGAGAGGCAGCCCAGACCCTCAAACAATGATGGCCATTTTTGCTGCCATGGCGTGGTGACAGTCAGGATTACTGACCCCCCCCCCCCCCCCGTGTCCAAGAGGGAGAACCCCGGAGCAGAGAACAGGTCCAGGCCCATCAGGTTGGCCCCACAGCGGGCAACATGAAATACAACACTGCGCACAAGCTTGGTTCCATAGCGGACAGTCACTCGGAGAGAGCTGACCAGATCAATTCTGGAGTCACCATAGCCGCAGAAGGCAGCTGAGGGTGCGGACAGTGGTATTGAACTGAACAATGGTTTGTAAGTATCAACATTTAGAAGAGACACGCTGGCGCCGGTGTCCAACAGCAGAGGAATGCACACATCATTGAGGTTGACTGTGCATAATTTGAATGGCACTGGCCTAGGGGTCACATTGTGAGTAATGATGGGTGCAGACTGGGGGGCGTGGCTCTCTGACCCAGCTGGGGAGGAGCGACGGACGTTAGCAAAATGATTTTGCTTACTGCAGCTACGGCTTGTCTGGCCACGGGCTGGACAGTTCTGGGCCCTTGAGACGTGAGACCGAGATCCACAGTTACCGCCGGGCTGTTGTGGGCGGGGCCGAGAACGCTATCGTTGCCCCAGTTGCATGACATCCGAGGAGTCCGGGTCTGCTTCGCTCTGGCTGGGAAGCGTCCCTCTTTACTCGAGGCTTCCCCGCCTAGAGTAAAGGGAGCAATCTGAGGAGGCAACTTGACTGGGGGTTGCCACTTGCTGTGTAGTTAGCATAGCTGCACACTCAGCTGCACTCGCCACTTGCAATGCAATGGTCTAGACAGCGATAGAACATCTGGATAAAGTAAAAGTGTCTCACGCACCTTCGCGCTGTTGGTGTGTTCAATCAGCTGGTCGCAGACCATCTTGTCCTGCAGCGCGCCAAACTTTCACGCGCTATCCAGCCCTCGCAAATTAGCTACATACTGCCGCACAGATTCACCGGGCAGTTGGTGTCGCTGACGGAATAAAAATCGCCGAAGGAGGGCACTTTGTGGAGTAGCGAAATGGGTGTTCAGAAGCTGTCATAGTCAGTCATGGTCCCTAGCGTCCCGAACACACGCTGACCCTCTAGTCTAGGGTATTGGAGGCTCGCCAGGCAATGCCAGAAAGGGGGCAGGTGGTGGAAGAGAAATATCAGCCATCTTCGTCGCCAATATTATGTTTGAAGGATCACAACATGACTCAGTATCAGCGTCAATGCAACGTTCGTTTTACTCTCCATTTAAAAAAAAACAAAAAAAACCTTACAGCAGACTCACCCAATCAATTCAAGAACAACCATAAAGGCATCACATACCGATTGCAGCACAACAGAACAGCGCTAACCCAAATTCAGCACTGATCACCCAGTGTGCAGACATAACACGACCTCCTGGCGATCGGCCAGTCTTTTTGTAGGTTAAATTATTATTAGATTATATTGGATTATTAGATTATATTATTGGATTGGATTATTAGATTATATTAGATTATATCTGCTGTGGCGACCCCTAACAGGAGCAGCCAAAAGTAGGAGGAGGAGGATTATTAGATTATATTGGGCGGCACGATGACACAGGATAGCCCAACCCTGGGGGTCGTCCCGGGTCGTTATCTGTGTGGAGTTTGCATGTTCTCCTCGTGTCTACGTGGGTTTCCTCTGAGTGCTCCGATTTCCTCCCACAGTCCAAAGACATGCAGGTCAGGTGAATCAGCTATGCTAAATTGTCCCTACGTGTGTGTTTTGTTTTGTTTTGTTTTTTTGCGATGATCTAGCGGCCTGTCCAGCATGTCCCGCCTGCCGCCCAATGACTGCTGGGATAGGCTCCAGCATCCCCGCGACTCTGCGTAAGGATAAGCGGTTTGGATAATGAATGAATGAATGGCTTGAGAGATGGCCGCCACAAAATTTTAAGAACCAATTCACAATAGGCCTTATCTATAAGTCATGAATTGAGCGAATTTTTTGCTTAAATGAATGTTCCTGACCATTTTTACTGCCATTTCACATCAATTTATATTATCTTGAATATGTTAACCAGCCATTTCGAAGTGATATACTACGTTTGATAAATCATAACTTTGTTTTATGCATGTGTTATTGAAAACATATACACATTAAAGACTTTATAAATAAGACCAAATAAATGCATTTAGGCGGAGTCAACAGACTGTCTCATTATTTCTATTTCCTCTCATCAGTAAAACAATATACTGTAGCGAATTCGGGGGGGGGGGGCAACCACAGGAACTGCCTCAGCCGGGACGCGAACCCGTATCTCGCGACCCTTTAGTCGAGCTGTCAGCGATGTCTCCCACTTCTGACACTAATGCAGCGAATTCGGGGGCAACCACAGGAACTGCCGCAGCTGTGGCGATGGTTCCTGGGCTGCCCCCGTAATTTGCTGCATTGGTGTCAGAAGTGGGATACGCATGGACGATGACCCCAAGGTTGGACAACCCCGGAGTTCAAACCCAGTACCTTCTTGCTGTGAGGCGACAGCGCTAACTACTGCGCCACTGCCCGTCTTTCTATGACTATATTGGTGAAAAGGACCTCTTTTTTCCCTTGATAAATGTTTTAGGGATCTATTCTTGTACCAATACTGTTCTTTGTCTGTATGCTGCCACTTGGTCACAGAGTACACCATTTTAATATGTATATATTCAATGTTACTGCATTGACACACAGTTTTATCTTTCTGTGAAATGGAATGGCTTCAGTGCGTTAGCTATTTGAGATGAAGGCCTAGTTACTGTTGGGGATCAGATTCATGTCATTGTTTTCAGTCAAATGTGGATAAAACAGAGGTTCCCATTACCTGACCAGAAAATCTGTGAAATGAACTTCAGCATTTTATTGGTCTATTGACATACAATATTAAATCAAATATTCCTGTGTCATTTTTGATCTGCAAGTAAATTTTGAACATGATATTGACAATCTGGCTTAGTCGTGTGTCTTTCTTTCACAGTGTTGAGACACGCTGCTATAATCACACCTGCCCTGTCTTTTGAGGACACAAAGTTATTCATGCGTTTGTATCATCATGCCTCAACTATTGCAATGCACTCCTGTATGACTGAAATGACAAATTTAACTTGACTATACTTGCTTAATCCAATCCAGGGTCTGGAGGGTGTGTGTGTGTGTGTGGGGGGGTTGCTGGAGCCTGTCCAGTCAGGCATACATTTGAAGGCAGGCGGACATCCTGGACACATCATCTGCCCATGACAGGGCACAAACTTTACAATGAAAATTAATTTGATATTCCAAAATATTCTTCTCTGTCTGTCTGACAAAGTTCTCTGTGTGCCAATGCTGTAGTCATCCGTTATGTTCTGGTGAAGTGTTGTGTATGAGCCTGACAAGCCTGAATACATTTCTGTGCATGTGGCTGTCTGTGTGCCTACACGCATGGCTGGATGTGTGTGTGTGCATGTGGCTGTCTGTGTGCGTGTGTGTGTGTGTGTGCGCGTGCGAACATGCACAGGTGAATGTATGTCTGTGTCAGTGTATTAGACAGGATCAATCATGTAGATGGAACCAGATAAAGTCTTGTATTATGTTGTTTTGGACACGAGTGATGACTGGTTTAATCACTCAGTAGTAACAACTGTACACCCCAGGGGATCAGTCGCTGTTTATTTTAAAGTGGTATTGTCTTACACACACACACACACACACACACAGGGAGAGAGAGAGGGAGATTAAAAAAACAACACTTGTCAGTGTTCAAATCGCAAAATCCTTGCCTTGTTTTTCTATCTGAATCTCTCTCTAAGCTGGCCTGCGCTCCTCGTCACTACCGCTCCGGGCTTTGTGTATTGACTTAAAGGGAAAATGGTAATAACTACCAATTAATGACGAGAAACACGAAATTCAGCCCAATGTAGAAAACAGTATTTAAGTAGGGGATTTAATTGCGGAGCAGCCAGGGCAATGGATTCCAATGCAACAGAAGTTGGCCTCCGTGTGTCGACATGTTCATTCGCATGCTTGCAGTAATGGCACGAGATGGCAGCGTTTCAGCGAGGTTGTGAAATCGCCTAACAGACATTGCATTCGCCCACCAAAGCGGACACGGCTATAGGCACATGCACATACAAGCATCTGCACTCCAGCACCGTCTCCGTTTCTCTCTCGCTCGCTCTATTTTTCTTTCTCTTCCCTGCTCTCTATGTCTCCCCCCCCCCCACCCCTCGCTCGCCCCACTTTGTTCTGGTGTTCAACTCGACCCACATGGGAATGCAAGTCAATCAAGCAAGTCATATTCATTTACAAAGTGTTACCATGGCATGTGTGTGTGTGTGTGTATGTGTGTGTGTGTGTTTAGTCTCATATCTGCTTGCAGAGAAGTGCCATTCATCCATCACATTAATTATCATCACCATCTTCACCGTGAGATTGAAATGATGATAATGTGGTTATATTTCTATGAATTTAATTGCTTCACTGCAACGATATCGCTCGCCTTCATTCTCTCTCACACATACACGCTTACACAAACATACACTCATACACCCTGACCATGAGCTGGATAGGATGATAATATTTCGATGACCACTTTTAATTGCTTGGCTGTAACTTTGAGAACAATCTCTCTCTCTCTCTCTCTCTCTCTCTCTCTCTCTCTCTCTCTCTCTCTCTCTCTCTCTCTCGCTCTCTCTCTTACATACACATGCACACACCAATCACACTGGCCATAAGATGATAAAATGATAATATTGCTATGGCCTTATGGCCTTTTCTAATCTCCTGCTGCATTTTTAAAAAAAACTATCTTTCTTGCTCTCTCTCTCTCTCTCTCTCTCTCTCTCTCTCTCTCTCACACACACACACACACACACAGACATACATGCACACACACACAGACGCACATACACACACACACACACTCACACACACACATATACACACCGTCTGTAGAGTCTGAATTGTCATCACTGCCAACAGAACAGCGGTCTATTATAACAGATCTTATCTAATCTGGCCCGTTCTCTGTCTGAAAAGTCATATGTGTCTCTGCCGAACGCACATGCTCTCTCAGGACAGCAACGCCTCGACTCCTTCAGGCTACAAAGCAAAGACCCTTTCTCAGCAAGGCTGGCCTGAGAGCACACAACACCACTGGAAATCCCTCTGAGCTTTATATGTTTGAATAGTGGAGAAAAATAGCCTGCAGATATTTTAGTGAAAAGGGGGAAGACTGAGGAGGATGTTCCAGCTAGCTAGTTCATCCTGCAGACTCAAAACGGCTTTGACTGTTAACCCCAACCGAGTTGGGAAAATACCTTATCATATTAAAAGTGTCGTAAGTGTCTAAGTTGATGAAGAGAGTAATTACAGTATTAAAGAAACACATGAATGGCTGAAATTAGATGAATTAGCACTAGTTGCCTCATCTGGGCCCGCTCAACTCGTAAGGCAGCGAGGTAAACGGTAGATAGGAGGCGAATCCAAAGCCTCTTCTCCATAATTAGGTGACGCTGTTCTCAGTCCTGCTGAGGCGTTTTCGGTCGGCCTGCCTTTTACTTTGGCATTTACTCACATTAGTCAATGAAAAATGTCGATTACGTGAGGCATCCACATAATTGCTGGTGAAGGTTTCAAAACAGAGGAGAACTTTGGTTTCACTTATAGACAGGCAGGAATTTATGATTAATCACTTATCTGTCTTCTCCTGGCATATTCTTACCCTCTTTCTCTTTCCTCGTCTGACTCACTCACTCACTCTCTCTCTCTCTCTCTCTCTCTCTCTCTCTCTCTCTCTCTCTCTCTCTCTCTCTCTCTCGCTCTCTCTCTCGCTCTCTTTTTCTGTTCCTGTTTCTGTCTCTATCAGACACACACACACACGCACACACACACAGAAAAACACTGGTGTTATCGTAATCTCCAATCAAGAGAGGGGGAAAATTGCTATTTATTTAAAAAGCCATATTCACCCACGCAAGGCATCAAAGTTTCTCAGGGTGTGATGACAGATAGTGTTCTTGTGGATGGCCGCTGTGGCTTTATAATAGCGTGCCCTTATTCAAGCCTAAACAGTACAGTATAATGGTCCAGTTAAAACTGACCCACTTTAACTTGAGAGATCTCCTCGCCCACTAAATACGCATTACAAAGCCCCAGTCTTGTGCAGAAGCATAGAGAACAACATCACAGTGTCGGTGGAAATTACACTTAAACATCCTGATGAAGTATTACTCAGCTCAGCACAGACACAGGGCTCTGGATGAAGTTCCCCCCGTCCCCACTCTCCGTTCAGAGTGCACAGAACCTGTCCATTCACTGATTTGTGATAAAGTTCCGCCTAGCAACAGCGCTAGTGCTTTTCAGAAAATACAACAAAAAAATAATCTGCTGCTGCTGCTTACAGAATGTGGCTTGCTACTGCAGACCTGTCTCACTGTGTCTTGTACAAATTGACATTGACTACTACTAGACCCTCTATGGCCTATTTGAGTGCAGGTTTTTGTTCAAACCTACACTGAACCTGGTAGTTTCCCCTCAAGTACTAGTACTCAAACTTGGTTTTGCACAGAGGTCTAGTATTCGGGGCGTCCGGCTGGCGTGGCGGTCTATTCCATTGCCTACCAACACGGGGATCGCCGGTTCGAATCCCCATGTTACCTCCAGCTTGGTTGGGTATGCCTACAGACACAATTGGCCCTGTCTGCGGGTTGGAAGCCAGATGTGGGTATGTGTCCTCGTCGCTGCACTAGCGCCTCCTCTGGTCGGTCGGGGCGCCTATTCAGGGGGGAGGGGAAACTGGGGGGAACAGCGTGATCCTCCCACGCGCTACATCCCCCTGGCGAAACTCCTCACCGTCAGGTGAAAAGAAGCAGCTGGCGACTCCACATGAATCGGAGGAGGCATGTGGTAGTCTGCAGCCCTCCCCGGATCGGCAGAGGGGGTGGAGCAGCGACCGGGACAGCTCGGAAGAGTGGGGTAATTGACCGGGTACAAATGGGGAGAAAAGGGGGGGGGATCCAAAAAAAAAATCTAGCACGTATATATGTATGTATATTTAGATCTAGTGTTCTAATATACGGAGAACACTCTTAATTAAACATTCATATAACTTTTTACTTTTCATAAACCAGTTGTTTGTTAGTTTTTTTTAATATATGACTATTGACTCGTCATTTTACGTTTTACTTCCTTAAATTTTGTGTCCTATCCAAGTGTCACAGTGAACAGCATACCAAGTCAAACTATAAAAAACGTAACTCGGGAAATAAAACAGATTCTGATCGGTTTCACAGGAGTTGTAACACAGTAATAATAATGTAGTCACCGTTTTGGACAAATGTTCATGCCATTTCATCTTTTTATAAGGTATCGTCTTAACACCAATATCTCTGGTCCATCAGCCAGACACAGGACGCCGTGTCACCAAAAATACTTCCATTTACCACAAAGGGATTACCGCTCTCACATGGTATGAGTTACAGCTTTCGACTGGGAAAACACAAATTCTAGTTACATTTTGATTTTTTTCAGTATTTTCCTTTGTCTAGCGGCCTAGAAACCTTTCAGCTGACGCTCTTATTATAATATCACACCCTATTGTAAGCCACCCTGGATAGAAATATATGTAAATTGTGAGCAGCTGTCTGTGAACAGCTGTTAACAATACAGTTACCTCTTTTTAACAATTAATAGTGTAAAATATATAACTTACTACATCGCCTAAACCAGCTGTTGGAGAGCCTGTGAGTTCAGGCATGTCATTAGACTTAACAAGTGGCCACCTTCTCTCATTGATGTTTGGCATGAGTTAGACCCATGACACCTCAAGATGGCTCAGTGACGACTTCCAGCTTCCTGATATCAAACCTCGCAACTGGGCTCTGACATGTGAGCTGATCCGCTTAAAATCACCACTGAAGTATTTGGAATATGTCAGATACAAAGATGTGACATCCCCTTCCAGAGAAAGAGACCTCCCCCATATCCCCACTCGTACACATGCACACACGCACACGCACGCACACACACACACAAGCATGCACACACACACACATGCACACATACTCACGCAAACACACGCACACACATACTCACGCACGTGTGTGTGAGTATGTGTATTTGGAATGTCAGATACAAAGATGTGACAGCCCCTTCCAAAGAACGAGACCTCCCCCATATCCCCATGTGTACAAATGCATGCACACACACACGCACATGCGTGCATGCACGCACGCATGTACACACACACACACACACACACACACAGAATTACGTTTTCTCTATTACCTCTGTCTTTCACAAACCAAAAGAGCACTAGCAACATTAAAAGCAAATGAGCAAGACACTTCTGCATACATGTTTTCTGGCAACAACGGATTCAGTAACACACATCGCGAAGCATAGTCGGCTATAGCTGCGTACTAATATCGCATCTTGCCTGTTCGTTGCCAAAACACAGCACTTTCAGGACACAGATAAAGCGCCTCTGTAGTGCTGTTTGCAGGACAGACAGACAGCTCTCTGTGAACCTAATCACCTAACAGCAAAACCAACACAGTAATTGCAAAGGACCCAGCTGTGACCCAACATCAGCTATATTGCAGACTTCAAAGAGCTGGAGGAAGATGTTAAAGAGATCTTAGGAGATATGCTAAGAGAAAAGGCAATTTCAGGAGATCAATTTGAGCATGCACAGACTGATGAAGAGGAGGGAGTCAGTCAAGTGTGAATATGTCTGGTCCGCAACACAACGGCTGCCCTTGTCTGTTGGACCGCGATCAGACAGGGATCAGACCTCAAGTTGACGTAAGGCCACCGAATGTGGTCGTGAGGTCATGGGTGCAGATCCTGAGTTAGACGCTGGTGAAGAATGAGGAATGGCAGTTTTATAAAAATGTGTGGCTGCTTCATTAAAAAACCCTACCGCCGCTGCTAATGCGCTTGGAGGGAGTGCACAGAGGAACCACAAAGACAACGCTAGAAACGTTCTCGATTACATGAACCAATGAGTCGATTATGTCAGCAAAGGTTGTTTGTTATGAGTCCATATAACAAAGTGGTATGCCAGTAAATCAGAGAGAGGTTTTTGGGGACAAGGGGGTCTTGTACAAATCTTACGTCTGGGATATTTCAAACCATATGTGCTCCATTTCTCTAAAAAGCAAAGAAACTGGCGTTTGTAAACCACCTGTATGTGAGTTAGAGGAGTTCAGCTTGGAGCCCTACGTAGTGACGTGTTTCATTTCTATCTACTTTGAGATTGTGAAGCAGGTATACTGTAAATATGGACTTTTAAGGTCATTAAAACCCTTTCTTATGGATTAATCTGAAAATCCGCTGGGGCGACCCCTGAGAAATAGGGAACAAGCTGAAAGAAGAAGAAGAGGTTGTCATGAGACTAGCTTGGAAAAGGTCAAATCCCTTCTTTTGAATATAGAGTCGAATGAATGCTTATTGTACCTTGACAGATTTCCATTAGCAACTACAATCAAATTGGAAACTGGAATGATATTACATAAAAAAATGCTATAAATGAAAAACACATAATATCAAGATAATACTTTAAGAAAACACCTCTTATTATAAAAGAGCAATATATGCCCTTATCATCATCATCCACAGCATCAACAACTCCGGCCATGTCCTTTCCTGCCACACTCACCTTGCTGCAGTATTTTGCCAAAGTATTTGTTGTGACTGGTGCAGTTCCACCGGCGGTATCTGAACTGGTACTGGCACTCCCGAACACCCAGCCTGGCACCCTTGGCCACCTCGTTGACGATCTCTGGCTGCGTCTGGCACAGCTCGGCCTGCTTCCCCGCTAGGCGCTTGGTCTTTCTGCAAATGCTGTTGGGGTCCATGACCAACGGGCTTCCCACTGCCCTGGAACAAATGGCAGAATGTTAGCATAGCATAGATGGACTGAGGACTACATGCTCCTTACCAATGTCATATGTGGAGGGATAGATTGTAAGAACTGGTTGTAGGTTTACATTGACTTGGACATCAACACAAAGAATCCTCCTGTCCACTGCTGCAAGACTGTCCTTGCTAACCAACACCCGCTAAACCTCAGCACAGCGTAAGCTTTGAATTCAGGCTTACATCCATCCATCCATCCATTATCCAAACCACTTATCCTGCTCTCAGGGTCATGGGGATGCTGGGGCCTATCCCAGCATTGGTGGGAAATTAGCATGGCTGCTACTTGTTTATCACTGGTAGGTCTGCCAGCGCTACACTTCACAACCATTCTTTAGTCAAAATGTTGTGCTGGTGCAATAAACCATGATGAGCCAGTGACGTATGAGCGCGTTTTATCAAAGACCATTTGCTATGGACATCATCTGAGTCCCCCCATCTGAGAAAGACCGGATGCAGATCGCTCGCCATAGCTTAAATTGCGCGTGTAAGTGAAGACAGACCAGAAGTGTTTTCCCACACACAGTCCACAAGGGAACCTCAGTTCTTCAGCTGTATGATTCACACTGTGACTGAATTTCTTCATTGTAAAACATCCCATTGTTTCCTTTAGCATCATTATAAATGTAAGCAAAAATAAAACTAACATCGCATTGCAACAAATAAGGCAAGAGCATACCGAGCCTTTCATTTTTATGAGGTTTTTATGCGTTTTTTTTACATATGCCACAGTGCATACATCTTTTTTTTTACTGTTATAGTGGTTCAGAGGACTGTTTGTCCCCGAGAAATGTAATTATGAAGAACACATAAAGTTAACAAATGATCCTCACGGATATATTATTTTTAAGCCAAACACAACATTGTCAAGATTTATCTTGTTCGGATGACATGGTTTCTCTGTTAGACAGGCAGTAATAACAATTTATTTTATATAAACAAAGCAAAAATAATCCCATTTAAAATAAAACCTACAGGATAATGGTTGTGTGCGATGCATTCGAAATGAGGGGTCCCTTTGTAAACCTGGTTAAGTTTCCAACAAAATCAATTGCACCTCAAGCAGTTCAAATATTTGAGATCACCCTAAACCGTATGATTTTATCTTGGGTTTGATGAATGGGGACCCTCGACCTCCTCAACAGCTTTGACAGATGAGTGTATATAATAGGGATAAATAGTTTATTCCAACTCTTAATGGGTAAGAAGGGCTTGGATGTAGCAGCAGAAAACACTGCCATGCACAGTGTGTGGCCATTTCAATGGCATAATGGGAAAAATGTCTCGTATCTCTTCTATTTTCCTACTCTCTTTTTCACAATAGCAGAAAAAAACCGACGATGTTGATGACAACCATTCCCACGAGAGCACTTCATTACCTTTTGTAAATGCTTATTATTGCGTATGCTGTGTAGTAGGGAGAGGATTTCACATATGTTAATGGTTGTAAAGTTGTTGTTTCACCTTTTATACATATATAGTACATAAAATTCTTTAAACGTTCATATATTTTTTTTAAGAATAGCCCCCACATACGTTGCTACAGTTTTTTGCTGACTCCTAAATACACTTTTCTGACTTTCACTTCCAGACTTTCTCACACACACTCTCACACTAATCCTTAAGCACATACGGCAGAAATCCAAAGTTCGGATAGTCAACTTTTGTGTTATGTCTTGGTGAAAGAGAGAAAACACCTCAAGTCAAATTCTCAGTATATGAAAACTTTGTCAGAAAATAAACACAGGTTCTTATTCTGACTCGGACTTGTTTCATCTCCGTTCCTCTCCTCTCTTCTTCAACACTGCTCACTTCATCTCTGCTATTCACGTTGTTTTTACTACCTTTTGTTCTTCCTCTCCTTTGTTTTCTTCACGCATCTTACCTCTCATTTCCTCTCTCTCTCTCGCTCTCTCTCTTTTTCTCTCTCTCTCTCTCTCTGTCTCTCTCTTTCTCTCTCTCTCTCTTTTTCTAGCTCTCTCTTTTTCTCTCTCTCTCTGTCTCTCTTTCTCGCTCTCTCTCTCTCTCTCTCTCTCTCTCTGTCTCTCTTACATACCCACGTACACACCAATCACACAGTGACCATAAGATGATAAAATGATAACATTGCTATGACCTTATGACCATTTCTAATCTCCTGCTGCAGTTTTGGGATATTGCAGAAATGACCCAAAAATTCAGTTGTTCTGGGTCTCTCTCTCTCTCTCTCTCTCTCTCTCTCTCTCTCTCTCTCTCTCTCTCTCTCTCTCTCTCTCTCTCTCTCTCTCTCTCTCTCTCTCTCTCTCTCTCTCTCTCTCTCTCTCTTGCTCTCTGGTTTTTGCATAATATGTTTTCAACCCCTTTGGGAGTATGTGACTTGAACAACCTGTTAAAAGTATATAAAAAAAATACCTTTTTGGATGTTTAATGCAAAGGAGTAGCTTACGTTTGTGTTGTG